>NW_017253267.1:0-235787 GCF_001299255.1 Cyphellophora attinorum
CTTGCCTACCGGACGCGAGAAGGGATCGTTCCTAACCGTTGACTTGGGTGGGACGTTTATCCAGATTAGCTCTGGACTATGCCTCGGGAGTATACCACAAGCACATACATTTATCTCCAACACAGTTCTCCTTGTCTTCATCGTCGTCGTCATTCTATGCTTGGTATTAGCGACCAAATTGAAACGCAAATCAGCCTTATCGCAGAGCGCGCTTTAGTACTTACGCCCATGGTCGCCGCAACAGGGCCAGTTGGTTTGCTGATGTCTGGATCTATGTATCAGTGACTAAGAACCAACGACTTCGAATAGATAGCTGAGGAACTGCATCTTACCGGCAGGTTTACTGCTGGTGGTGCCGGACAAGGCAGGCTCATCGTCATCGTCATCGTCGTCGAGCATCATTGGGTTGATGGCCTTGCCACCGGGCATATCAACTTGCAAATCGTGTAAGGAAGCGCCCAGATCGGGCGACAGCGACCTCCTCGGGACAACGAATCCCGGACTCGAAACAGACACAGACGAAACAGGCGAACGCGCGCGCGGAACCGACCTTTTAGGCGATGGTGTATCATCGCCAGAACTTACATCTGGGTCATTCCCCAGCCGAAACGTAGACAAACGGCCATCAGGCCCGAGCTTCGGGCAATTCTGGTGGAATGTGTACCTGCATTCCACAGTCAGTACAAACGGCAGTGTATTGTGGAGCTCTGAAACATACGTTGGCATCTTGTTGTGGCTGGAGTAAAAGCAGCGTCGATCGTCCGACTTTCGGCCGCATGTCAGAAACGACGGTCACGTGGACAGACGCGTAGGAAGCTTCGCAGTGGATCCTACGCGTCCCGCGTCCCGGTTTTGCCTCGAAGGACAACGTCATTGCCGCAATCCAGCAGCAGACGATACCTATGTGATAAAAGACAGTGAAGACCTCCATCTTGATGGCATCAATGAGGTTGATCTCGTCCGTGTGTTCCCACGACACATAGCATTTTGGCGCCCTATCGTGAGAAGTCAATAGGCCAGGAATCAGGTTGTGATCATCATTAACTTGTACTGCAGCAACCTCGAGCCATCCATCATGGGCAGCGATAGTGACGAGCCTTTCAGCATTGTTGCGGCAGTGCAAGACCGAACAACGAAGCGTTACTGGCGCGACCTCGCCCACACCGGCCAAGCGGCAGTTAGTAAGAAGAAATGCGAGGTCCATGGCAATTCCACACACATCTGAGGCGATGGGCACGATTGAGTACGCATAAGTCGATACGATTGCAAGTCATTCCCGAACAAAGTGCGGCTCTCTGCAGCGAGCCTCTGAACACAGACCAAGCGTCCGCCCATCCTGCGCCTGTCCGAGATTGGAGCAGTAGCTAAGAGTGAAGCTGCAACACTTTCGAGCTGACACCACTGCGGCAAAGGCGTTCGGCTGGCGGCACCGACGCGGCCGCGAGAACAAGACACAGGCACTGCCAGTCAAGCAATGCCACGACCCATTCATTCACCTGGGCTGGCCGGGCACATGGTGGCGACTTACCTAGGTCATGCGAATGGTAGTTTTGGGGGATCGTGTGAAGCAGTCAAGATGGGTTACAAAGGACTTGAGCGCAGAGCAGAGTCTGTGTTTCGTTTGCAGAGGTCGAATGACGAGTTGTCCGGTAGCCGGGGTGACGGGGTGATGGTCTGTCAATTGCCAGTTTCCAGTTGCCAGTCTTCTTCTCTCCACGTTGGTGATTTGGTGAAGCCTTGCCTCATGGTAAACCACAACAAAGGCTCTTTCTTCAACCGAGCTAGGCCTTTCTTTCAAACGCCGCCTTTGTGAAAGCAGCTTGCGCTGTCTTGTCAACGGGGAGGCTGAACATATTGCTGGCCTCTTACATTTCAACTCTCTTCCTCTCAACATCGCAGCTTACGCGTTATTGGCGTTCTGAACACTTTCTGCAACGAGTGCTTCTGCGAAGTATTGACCTCCAGCGCTGGTAAGTCTCCCTGCAGAGCAGTAGTACCTGTCCAACAGCAGCCTTCGCCGGCATCTATTCCTGCGGCCAGGGAGATGCTACCACGTGCATTAAGGACGCCAAATACTAATTCGAATTGACCACAGGCTACCATCAGCGCCTGTCGCGCACACGCCAGACAGTAGCAACGCGTCGCTGACCCCATTCAGCTCCCTCAACAAACTAGCTTCCGTGGCAAATGCTTGCGCATCCCCATCATGGCGTCAAGAACGAGGACTGAGGAGATCCTGTACAAGTACCTGCTTGAGGTCAACACTGAGCGTCGCCACAAAGATTTATTCGATGCAGTTCAGCAAGGAAGAGCGATCCCGGCACAGCATGAGACAGTTCAGCGCGCTCTTGCTGCCCGCATCAAAGAAGTCCATGCTTACATGGCCACTATCGCCGACGAAGATGCCGAACTCGCAGCCTCCGTCGCCGCCGTCAATGCAGGGCATTCCACCAACGACCAGGAGGATCAAGTACGCAAACTAATGATTGCCATCCGTGCGAGACTTGGCCTGGTCGTGGACCGATTGGGTGTTGAGGCTGGGAGCGATCCAAAACTTCACAATGCGATCCTGGCAAAGCGTCAGGGCAGTGCAACTCCCGAACAGAAAGAGCTTTGGGTCGTGGCTCGGCGCAACATTGTGACGAAGCTCGATCAAGAGCTGGGTCGTGTCAAGCCCGAGCCTCTCAAGAGCGAAGCCCGTCGAGCAGTGCCGGAACCATCCACCTCAGGAGTGTCCAAGCTATCCACATCAGGTCCTGTGAGTACTGATGCCGCCTCAGTCTTCTACACCAGGTATGATCCGAATGGATGGGATACAATCTGGGTCACACCCCTCAAGCACGAGTGTGCGCCTCGCGCCGTTGCCGCTTCCTTCAACGAGGCCAATCCTGCAGCCGTACCTCAGCTCAACTTCCAGGATCTCCTCTCAATCCTGGCTCGACGCGATCTGAGACAGCAAGCCGCAGATTTTGCAGGCATCTCTATCGACGAATACGAGAAAGAGGAAGAGGCCGACGGTATATCGTTCCAGTCTGTGGCTGTGGCGTTCGCGGTTTGGGCCGAAGAGAACAATCATGGTCCTTATCGGCTTGGGCTCGTGGTAGGTAGCTCTCCCAAGGAACTCCACGGCTATCGTGACGGACAGAGTCACCCGGATGGGCGGACCTTGTGGATACAGTCCGATGATGCAGAGCACGATGAAGAGATCATAGAATTCAACAAAGCCAAACCAGACGAGGCTGTCGGCAACCACTTCGCTGGCATCAAAGAGATCACCCACGACATGTCAGCCGATACACCCATCAATGTCCAATCTACAACTCAGACGCCGTTGTTGCCTACATCAGTCGTAACACAGGTCTCGGTGACGCCCGAGCCATCCGAGATCTATGATGGAGAAGATATCGAAGGCCATGTCTATCGATGCAAAGTCAACCATGTCAAAGTTGAAGATACTGAAATCGATCTCGAGGTCGGCGACATTGGCCGCATCATCAGAGTCAGCAAACGACATGACGGTGATTGGATCAAGGTCACAGTTCCAGCTCGGGGCGCAAATGACAACCGTGGTTTTGTTCCTCGCAATGTCGTCGATGTCGGCATCGGGAAGTGGGGAGAAATCACTGTTGCAGGTATTAATGTTCCGCTACCGGATCCTCCAGCGGTCAAAGTCCCTAAGGCCGGCACAGTGCTATCAAAGACTCTTCGAGCCATGACTCTTGCTCTGCGAGATAGCGACGATCTCCCTGTCAACCCCGTGCTTCGCAACGCGCTTGAGGATAACGCGACGCGGGACTCTCATCTTGTAACGATCGAGAAAGGTCTTCGAGAGACTGGATTCGAAGCTACGTTTGCGTTGGAGAGGTGGACTTTCGAAGATCTCAAAGCTACTGGCCAGCGAATTGTCACTCCCAACGGCAGTGGCAGTCCGTTCGATGACAAGTGTGGCATCTATCTGCGGCTGTTCTATGATTGTAACTCCGGAAGCGAGGATTACGAAGTCATCGTCAAGAAGTATGGCCGACCAAAGGATTCGATGTACGGAGGCAAGACCAAGCGCACATTTCCTAAGCGTGAGCAGGAACACGAGATGGCCGCGGACCCGACTTCAAAAAGTCACCACTACAGCGCTGCTGGACAGTGTGATCCTGAGCATGGAGTTCGCGCAGTCCCCTTCATCACCTTGCCGAGGAACGCTGTGGATTCCCTCTTTGCGCTTGCAGAGCAACTGACTATAATGTTGCTGGAACTAGGCGTACCCGTCATGAAAATCCAACACGATCAGCTGGAGATTGTTAGCGCGACCGAAGTTACGAAGCGCTCGTTTGTTGGGGGTTTCAGTTTCGCTGAAGATATTCGCATTGGACGAGTCATTCACCAGATCTCGCTCAAGGTCTCACAGCAGACTGGGTGGCTTGGGACGTTCAGCCGGAGTAAGTTCAGCGACAACCCTGGCATGGGATGCAACTGGCAAATGCCCGCGTGCGAAGGTTGGGGAGGAACAGTGACATGGGTCAAATTTGTGGAAGGCAACATCACTTACTACAGCCGACACGCGAAACAGTCAAAGGACGCGGGAAATGACCGTAAGACGAACGAAATTCAGTTACAGATCAAGGGCAAAAGAATGCGTCTTGGTTGCGAAGCTCCGAAGGGATGTGATGCTTTCGTGGTTGCGGAGATCACCAACGACGGGACTCCGCATCCTGCCAGTCTTGCTCGGCTGCCAAAGTTCCCCGTCTACGAAGGTCAAGATGCTGCCAACCAACTCGCCATTCGTCTTCTTTGGAAGGAGAAGAATGGTAAGTGGAAAGCCCAATACAGCCAAACTTCACAGGTCTGGACAAAGTTGGATCAGGACTACGCATTCTTCTCCTACGGCGCTGCAGTTGCACTCAAGGCATACTTCGAGCGAGAGCCGATTTCTTGTCCAGAGTGGTTCACAGACTTCGCCAAAGGAATCGGTGTGGCAGAATCTGTCCGAGAAGTGTCATTTTCCCATATGACTCAGACATACACGCTCACGGAGGTTCCTATCAAGCACGGCAGCCCCCGTGAGGTCGGGTTGCTAGGCGATCCAGCTCGAACTCGCAGTGTCATCGAGAACGACATCGGATACGAGAACATCGCTGCTGCTTGGCCGCCGGATTCCGCGGATAAGGGAAAGTCGTTGATGCAGACGCCGGTTAAGGGCAGACCCCGCTCTAACTGCGATGTTTGCCGCTACTTCGGTCGTGCTCCCTGTACGCAAATTGGGAACACCAACCAATGTCTGGGGTGCCTCAGAATGAATACTCCATGTTCTTGGACACCGACGAAGCGTCTTACGAGTAGAGGATGGGGTGTAGATGGCGATCTTGCGGCGAAAGAACAGGAGTTTTACGTGTCTCCACCACTGTGTGATGCTGTGGAAGAGATTTCTGACCCGGAAACTTTCTACGCCGAACTCTGAGAAGCAGGTGATGGTCGCGTTGACGGCTGACACTGGCCACCGGCTCCCAGAGCAGAATTGACCGCGTCAGATTGAGATTGATGAGTTACCTTTACCTTCGCCAGGGGCGGACTCGTGGCAACGCTCGTCGGATTTGGGAGGCGGACGTTATGAAGAGGGCTGTTCTGATGCCGCCCGAGCCACTTTGGCCGACAAGGCGCATGACTGACGATGCCATACGTAGGCAGTCAGTGGACTACAGAGAGAGTAGTGAGATATCATGTTGCAAAAAATGCACCGAACATGCCCAGTACTGAATGAAGAAAACGTATTCACCGTCTCTCCGGCGGCCCAATCTATCTATAGCCTAGCTCTAGCTTACTGTCATCTCAATCGCAGCCCGTCCAGCACCATGGCTATTGGGATCCAATGAAGGTGTTAGTTATCTGGCGCAGTCGCCTATCATAGGCACATCTCAAGAGCCAGCCCCCAGGATCCCAGCCATGAGGACCGTGATGTCTACCCGCCGCAATTAGCGCGTGTTCCACAACCGCGGACCTAGTCTATGCAGCATTCGGTCCAAGCGTAGGCTTCCGTGGTCGGGAATACAGATCTGACGGGCAGAACCTCCACGCCCCAGCATTTTTGCTTCCATACCAAAACATTAAGGCAGCGTTCAGAAGAAATCCGACGGGAGGGAAGTAGTGCTTGCCACCCTCGAACGTCTTGTCGTGCGTACCGAACAAGAAAGGCAGGTGATCAGCCTTGTCCGCACCCTCCATCGACTTTTGGACACCCTCCTTGAAGATCTTCTTGGCGACTTCCGAGCTGTACTCCTGCATGCGGAGAATACTGTCAATCTCGTTCGTCAGGTGCGCAGCAAGTGGATCCGTGAAGTCCTCCAAGATGGCCAGGAGATCTTCGCTCTTGTAGGCCGATGGGTCGGTGGTCTTGGCATATCGGCTAAGCTGTTCGAAGCCATGATGGAACAGCCTGTGTTCAGCGTGATTCTCCTTCAAGAGTGCAGGACAATTCGTTTGTTCTGCCCAGGGTGGGAATATGTAGGTCTCCTCACCATCGTGATGATGCAGCGTGACCTCGACGAAGATGGCGCAAAAATGGAGGAAATCGCGAATGTCCTTGGTCGTGGTGACATACGGCGCATGGTAATAGATGCTGTTGACTGCGCGGATCAAGCAGTTGTGGACGAGCTTGAGTGATGTGTTAGCGGCCTCCAGGGCTTGAAAATTGTCACTTACCGTCATCTCGACCGCAGCTCGTACAGCACCATGGCTCTTGGGATCCAGCGAAGGTGTTGGTATCAACGCCACCCGTGGTTCAACACTTTTCTGAGACATGTTAGGCAGCTCTGTCGGTTGTGAAAGACACTGAATGCCAGACCGCTGTCTTACATGTTGCACTGCTGGCTGTGTTAATCTGGGCGGCATTACTTCGCCAACCAATCGTGTTAGTCAATTAAGGCCACCCATTATCTCGATGCTCCATTAGGCAATATTCTGGGGGTCAGCATCCGATACCTGATCAATAGATGGATATTCATTGGCTGGCTGCGACTATGGTCGGTGAATATGATGTGCATGACCCGTAACCAGCCCTGCAAAACTACGAGCATGCACCAGGAACGCAATTGCTGAATCTTGACAGACCTTCAAGGTCAGGTGGCTGACTTAGTGGTGCGGAATCAGGCCGGTTGTGAATAAAGATACTGGGCTTTTTTCCTACGACGGCGTCCCTGACTAGGAAGTTCACCAGGTATCAATCTTTCGCTCAAGCGCGGCTCATCTCAAGCACACTGATTCGATCAGCATTATAGTGACAGGGCCTCAGCGCCCCCCCTGGCTATGAAAACCTACATGAGCAGCATTAGTGGTTCGAGGATGGAAGCTGGTCCTTTGAGAAAACGCCCAGTACTTGTAGTCACAGCTTGCCAGGCCGCAAAGTGCCAAATTCGGCCCTTCTTACGATCATCTGGATGTGTCTGATCGAACAATCCCGCAGCTTAGCGGCCAAGGTCGGGCGATTGACATGGAAGTCGCGAGATGATACAATACGTCTCGATATGCGCAATCGTTGACGACGATCTATCAGTCAACCCGAACAGCATGTAAGTGCTGCGTTGAATGCAATGCCGCAGTCTGCAGCGAATGGTGCGTGGCGCTACGTAGGCTTGGCAGTCTAGAACTTCAGCGTAATGAGGCCAACGATGCGACGTGATCTTCGCCGGATAGGCGGCGAAGGCGACGAGCGATTGCGCGACGGACCTACATGCTAGATCAACGGGAGTGCACAGGAGACGTGCATTTTTGCACTATGTGAGAAAGCCCTAGGAGCGACTTGCTCTTTCACGACTCGTGTTTTGCGACGTGATAATGCAGGCAGTGTCGAGAGCAGCAAATAGCCCACGAGGCTCGATCCGACTTCCCATGCTTGGGTCTTCCGCTGGCAAAACAACCTTGGGTAGCTGGGACCGGGAGGTGCCTTTGTGAAGAAACAACACTGTTGCAGGGTTGACTCCAATGACTGTGTAAGGCACGAGTCATGATCGTGCGCTCACAAGCGTCCGCTAGCGGGTCCATGGCACCTGGAGACCACATGAGATTCTATGGCACGATGATGTCGCGGGTTGCTTGGGCGACACTTGACGTTGACAATGTCTGACGCTGGAGGCTTGCGCGCACAGCGAAAGTTTGGCGGTATCAGAACTCAGTTTGTGGTGGCGGTCGAATTCTGTCGTTGGCAAGTCCGAGACGCGCCAGTATTCGGGTGCGTCATAAATTCGTGAGCGGCATCACAATCGTCGATGTTTTTTGGCACAGGATTGTGACAAGGTCCGACGCGGGCATAGACGAGGACGTGCCGTGTTGAAATGGCCATGTGCTATGTTACCCGTAGACCTCAACCCGACATTCGGACGCACCTTCCCGAAGTGCCGGCGAACTGTTGGCCCGAACGCAGCATCGACTGCAGTCGCGTTTCGAAGACTGGTCCATACCTGCCTTTCGCTAAGTCCACGGCCAAATGTCATGCATGTCGCAGGTTGAGACACAGCAACAGCTGTCAGCGCGAACGGGTCACATGTCAGCACATCTGTCCTTATTGTTTGCACATAGCTGCTCATGAATTGATGCATCGCATACGGGTACCTTTCAACTTTCAAGGCCTGTCAACTTGCGGGCGGTGCCTGGCTGCTTGCGATTTTATGGCGTAATTGGTAGGTCGATTGGCTGGGCATGTTTCATCGTTCGACAAGGTTCACAGGAAGCAATTACCGAAGGAAAGCCCGCTAGGCGAGGCACTAGTGAATGCTAGCCGAATGCCAAGGCCTACAGCGAGATTTGGCTGACTGACAACTGCAAGAAAGGAGAAGGCAGAATTTTGCGCAAAGCCACTGGCAGACAAAGTTGTGCTTGCAGCAAAGCAGTCGAGAGAAGAATGAAAGACAGTGAGGAAAGGGTCTTGATATTTTGCAATGCAATAATGCTTGTCTAACGTACTCATTGAGTATGGACATCAAAGGCCATGAATTCGTTATTGGACAGGACCCGATTAGTATAGTAGGTGGTATTTCCAGAACTCAAATCTTCTCATCTTCTAGGTACATCTCCCTGCAACCCGAATACCAATGCATGCAAATCAACAAACCAAAGATGCTTACAGCATCATGGCGAGACCGGCAACAGCAATGACACCAGCACCGACAGCACCCTTGTTGGCGGCACCGGTGTAAGCAGCAACGGGAGCCTTGGTGGTGTAGCTAGCAACTGGCTTGCTTGATGATGGGGCAGGAACCACAACCCAGGCGGAGGTTGAGGAGCTGACCGGTGCTGGTGCATCAGACCAGACGTAGGTGGAGCTGGCAGCAACGGGCTTGGTGGTGGTGGTTGTGGTGTAGTCAACCCAGGTGACTGGCTTGGTGGTGGTGGTGGTTGGCCTTGGTGGTGGTGGTAGTGTAGTCAGCCCAGGTCTTCACGGTGGTGGTCGTGGTGGCAGCCTTGGTGGTGGTCGAGGTGACAACCACGGGAGCATCACCCCAGTAGGTGGTCTCGCTGGGAGCAGCAGCCGCAAGGGCGATGAGGGAGGCAACGGCGAAGAAGGACTTCATTTTGATTATTGTTTTGGTTTTGGTTTAGCGAGTGACTAGAGTTGGACTCTTGAGTGATGCAGATCTGAACGATTGTAGACTGATGAAGAAAGGAAGAGAGAGGAAGACGGGATGCGGGCGAGCCTTAAATGCTCTGTCCAAGTGACCTACCTGTTTACCGATCCAGTGTAACCAGCTTGGAGGCAATTTCCACTGGTAGAGTGGTGAGTCAATTGAGTGATTGCCTGGATAGGTCCGGACTCTCCATCGAACAGCACTTGGGCAGAGACTAGTGGCTTGAAGTGGCGTTGAAATTGGCCATTCAGGAGAAGGTGTCCACTGTGTACCTGACTAGGGTAGCCGACTTACGAACCTTTGCCACGGGTGTTGCCCAAAGATAGAGCATGGAGTAGCCGAGAAAATCGACCGGGAAGAGTCGTGTGATGTGTGCGGCTTGTAGAGCAGCCTCTGCTCATCGCGTTTCTGCTGCCAGATCATGGCGGAATAGAGCTTTGTTGTCCACAGCCTGGAACTTCACCTGTGCACATCGAGAGCCTGTTGCAGGCAGATGCTGAGCCAAGACTGTGCTGTGCAGATGAGGCTCATGCGCATGGAGCCAATCAAAGTCTGGAGAGCACGTGCTGGAGCCTCCGTACCCAATCCTGTTGATCGTTCGTATGTTACAACGACCCAGCAACAGGCCGTTGACACCTGAAACTGGATCAGAACCGGCGTTTGCGTGGGAAATTGGGGTGGGTGGACCACGGAGGACAGCGATTCGAGAAAGTCGTAGAGAATCAGAGATTGGGATAGCCCACGTGCTCCGTCCACTCAGGAGTGACACAGCAGCTTCAAGCGAGAGCCAATCTAGCGTAAGCCTTTGTCCCGGCATAGAAATGCTTGACGACCGTGGAAAGTCATGACATCCACAAGCACCCAGTCTCGAGCGGAAGGAAGTTGTTTGGTAGGGGACGCGAGATGCAGCGAGATTGAGCGCTTAGGTTTGGCTTTTGGATCTTCGCTCAAAACAGCAAGATCTCCAGAGTTTGATGAGCTTATTTTTACCTAGAAGGCTTCCTCTGAGACAGGGGTCAGGCTTGCTGTTCTCTCCTTTTCCTTTCCACCCACGCCGGAGCTCTGGCCAAAGCGCACAAGCAATCGATACCGAAGTGACCGTAGTAGCGAAATGATTAGACGGCAGTAATCAAGCGCGGAATTGCTTGATTTTGCGCAAGATCAACGCCAAGCCTGAATCACGAAACGCTGGTCGCCCGTTGAGCTCTCAACCTGGCTACTCCGTCCATCAATCTCCAACGTTGCGCGCACGAACGTAGATCCACGCGCAAAGGCTTGCGGAAGGCAGTACGCCATGCCAATAGACCAAAATCTCACGCTCCGGCGGCAGAGTTGCGCGGGATGTGCGAATTCGCGCCTTTGATCGCGTGCTCTCAAGAAACAAGATTGGGCTGTAGCATGTTTGTTTATCCACCCACAAGCGAAGGCTTCGCGCGTGTATTTCGTGATTTCATGGCTGCGCTTGCGACCTTGAGTGAAGCCGAACCCCATGAATTTCGCTTGAGCTTAGGAATGAGACATCTCCTCAAAACCTCAACCAGATGCGGAAAGTTCGGCATGCTCTGATATTGGCACGATCTGCTTCGAGCAAATGCGAGAGGCTAAGAATATGCTCTTAGCATCGTTGATGGTTGACTCGACGTCGTACAGACGGGAGATGTTGAATTCACTGTGTAGTGATGACCGGCTCTTCAATCGCGTGCTTCGACATCTCACTGATACGAAAATACTCCTCGTCTGAACCGCTGGCAGAATGTCGCAGGGCTCGCACCACCAGTTCCCGACCATCGAGCAATATCTGGAAATTCTGAACGAGTCTCAGCATTCTGTGAACCTGTCGCATGAGCAGATTACATACCCAGAGGAGGGATCCTTGACAAAAGATTGGGAATCTCAAGAGCGGTGTGTCGAGCTCTGTCAGAACGCTGACTTCGGGAAAGCGAAGGACAGATGACAGACTCGAATCACTAATAAGCGACCTCAAGAGTGTGTGAAGGTGATCCTGAAGTCGAGCAAGTACTTGCCCTGGTAAGGGGTGGCGAATGATGGGACACAACAGAGCATACAACTCTTGGTAGCCCATATCGCGGGCTATCTCTGAAGCTGTCTGGTCACGGTAGGTCAGTCCCTCGTGCTCGTTGGTCCACGCCGTTCTCAATGTTCCTGCGACACGGTCAGACACACTTCGCACATAGTTGACAACTCACGAAAAGCGCCACGATCCAGCATCTGCGCAACTACCTCAATGGATGCACCGAGAAATGCAGCTTGGTGCAGCGGCGTCCACAGCGACAACTGGCGGAACTGGTGCGACGGTTCTAGACATGGTCAGCGGCGAAATCGGAAACCCAGTCAGCCTACTGAGGCGTGCCCCATTGATCCATTGCTCTCGAAATCGTTGAACGCCATCGTCTAGAACATCAAACACCAGATCCCATCGGCCCATATACGCGGCGTCCGCCAGCTCGTCTCGCGCGACTCGGTGCTCTCGAGTCAACTCATCTCTTGTCACCTGTCCGAGCCATACTTGATTGTCAGAATTGGGCGCATGTGCCTGATATACTGGAAGAAGCGAGCGTCGGTCGTGTCGCTGGTCATCTTTTTGAAACGGATTCTCATCGACGATCAAGTTTTCCGTCTTCTCGATCATCTGTTCAACTGCATCTTTTGTCACCACGCTCGAGAGTCTATCTCAGCTCAGCTTGGCACCGCGTTGACACAGAGCATGCTTACGCCGCCACGGCCGACATAGCCGTCATGACACTGCGCTCATGCGCCGCAAGTTCCTCCACCAGATCTTGGGCAACGCTCTTCTCCTGTAGCCATGATATTGCCACTTTCAGCTTCCCAGCGTTGCCTGCATCCACGATTTTCTCGATCAAGCTCTGTAGCTTTCGCAGCGTCGCTTCACAAGAATCCTGATCGAATGGAATCAGCACACCTCGAGCCTCCGGACCTACAAGTCGACCTGTAAGGCTTCGCAGGTTGGCCAAATGTACTCGCGTGTGCTCAACGCGCGTGAGTAGTTGTATGAGTAGCGCCTTTGTGCTCTTAGTCCGTTCAATGAAAGCACGAATGCTGGTCCCAACCGTGACACACGTGCCAATTAGGGCCAGCACGCCCGTCGTCAAGCTGATCGGGTCCATATCCCTTGCTTCCTTGACACTCGTCCGTTTCGTCACTCTCCCGAGGGTTTGAAGTCCCACGTGTCAGCAACGTGTGGGAAAGTGCAGAGGTGGGGTCCTGCAGTTCGGTTGGCGCCGCTCCCGCATACCCTGCATGATGCCGACGGTCCGGTCGAACTTGATGAACAACGTACTTCCCATCAGCATCCACAGCGCAACGCGTTCGCAAGCGTGTACCAGTGACTGTTCGAGGATGATACGGGAGTGACTCAACAGCGCCCCTGCTGTCGAGCGTCGTCAGCCATGTACACGTACACGTCTTCACAAACGCAGCGTCAAGATCCCCCCACACCATACAACATCCCCTCTCTAGGCGCAGCCGGCGGTCGATTGGCACCGACACTTGGAGCCATAATCCCAGGCTCGATACTCATCGGCCGTCCTGAATTTCTGCCACTCAATCTCGTCGCTCATATCTTGGCATACCTCGAAGATGATCCTGCGACACTTGCTGTACTATGCCGGACCAAGAAAGTGCTGTACTATATGGCTCTGCCACTGTTATGGAAGAATGTCACACTGCGGAACCACAGCACCGCAAGAAGACGAAAGCGCACATGCGATGGCGATATGAAGGAGGTGCCAGATGGCCTGGGCGGTGCGAGTCCTTTCGCCATGGGCTTGAACGCGCTGGTCACGCACCCAAATGCCGGAAAGCTGGTAAGGCGGCTACGCTTTGAAGATGCTGACGACAGCCACTTCGTCAGAGACGACGAAACTGAGGCGTGTTTGCGGATAGGAAGGATCAGCGAAAGCGCCATGATACTGAACATCTGCATTCGTGCAGCGCTCGATAAGTGCCACGACCTGGAGGACTTCGACTGGAACCTCTGCAGCCGGCTAATGCCCACAGTGTACGACGGTCTATCATCTTCATCAAACCTCAAGTCGTTGCATATCAGGATGCCCTCGCTACGGACGCCACAGCCGACGACGAACGTACCGGCAATGAAAGCCCTACGGAGGCTTGTCATCACCGACTACGATCCGCTATGCTTTCCAGACGATGTCTCGAATCTTATATACGAAGCCCAGCAGCTTGAGGACCTCCAGGTCCATTTCTCTCCGCGAATGCGCGAAGCCGGCGAGCCAAGCGTTCAGCTCACCCATCTGATGCGGAAGAACATCATGAACGAGCGGAAGCTTGTGCTGAAGCGGTTGGGCGTATACAACTTCTTCGGCAAGCCAGAAGCCGAGCTTACGACGAAAGCAGCCAACATTGCGACGGTCGAGGAGTTCACCTCGATCAACTCATTTGGCAAAGATGAAGGCGATACCAACGACCTGGCCTCTACCTTTGTAGATCACGGATGGACTGAGGGCGACGCAATACTCATGCCCAACCTCAAGGTCTGGAGGGTCGATCAGCTGCACAGAGGCCACCTGAAATCACTCAGAACGAAGAGGGGTCTCAAGAGCATTTACCTCTTGAATGCTCGACACGGTCAGTCATACCCTTCGCCTTACAATATGTCGAGCACTTCGGGGAGCACTTCAGACATAACGATGGACTCCACGCAAACATCCACGAACTCGTTCTCGTCATCATCCGGCCTGACCCGCTCTCCGTCAACACGCAGCGCACCCACCCTCCGGGGGGGCCTCCAGGACCTCTACCTCGACACGATCTGCAAATTTTCCGGGTCCAGCCTCCAACACCTCATCTTCCCACACAAATGGACCATCAACGCCGCCATGGTGGCTAAACTGATCCGCGCATGTCCGAATCTAACCCAATTATCAGCCTGCATCGAGTGCTCCGACGTGGAGTTTACCACAATTCTGCTACCGTTCCTGCGCCGTCTGACCGCCGTGCGCGTGTCTATATCGCCCACAACACGGCCTGACTGTAATATGATGACCCCAGAGGAGCGAGACCGACATTTGGACACGGAGGACTTCACGATGCTGTTGCGGGAGTGGTTGAGTGGGGAGGGCTATGATCAGTTGCGGTGGGTGGGGATGGGTGAGCGGGTGTGGGAGGCTGGTGGGTGGGAGGAGGTGGAGGTCTTGAGCGGTTCAGAGATGACGGGAGAGGGACAGGCGTCAAGGAACCCCGAGACAGTAATGAAGAGGCGGGTGCGGCGGGCGCAGCTGGAGGAGGTGAAGGATCTTGAAATCTGGCGGATGGACAGCCTGGACGTGATATAAGCTGACTCAAGCTGTTCGGCCCAGAAAGGAGCGTTTGTTCCATCCTCAACATACACGCCAAATTGCTTACAGCGGCCTCCCTGGCAGCCAACTTGATGATAGATTGATGCTTCAACTTGACGCTCAAGTGAGGCTCTTCCCAAGCTTCCCGGCTCGATCTGCAAAACAATTCCAGGCCTCAGAGCCCACCCTGACTCGAAGTCTAAAGACGCGCTGAGAACGCTTACGTTATGCCCGAACAACCCGGCGGACGTGGTGTGTGTGAATCTGACCACATGGCCGGTCCCATCATCTCGCCTTCACATCCCGCCGCTCCTTGAACAAATTCTTCACCCCACGCAACACAGGCGGCGCCTGCACCGCCGTTCCTGCATTCAATCCCCCGGTCCCTCCCACTAACCCATCCTTCCTTTTCGTTACCAACTCGGCCCAGATATCTCCCTCCTTCCCTTTCCTCTTCCCCTTCCGCTCCCTCCTAGCCTCATCCACGTCCATCCACAACAGTCCCTCCTCTTCTTTCTGATCCAAAACGTCCTCCTCGCGTTGCTGTTCCTTCTGGCGCAGCCTTTCCTCATCAGAGCGCCATGCAGCCTGCATACGGGCGAGGCGCTTGTTGTGTTTGGTGAGGTAGGCCTTTTCCTCGGTTGTAGGCGGTTTGGTGGAGTGCTTTGGAATGGAGGAGAGGGGCAGGGATTGGTCGACGCGGAGGGCGAAGTCGCGGAGTTTCTCGTTGGGGAGGATCTTGAGGGCCGGAGTATCTACTGCCGCTGGTGCTGTAGCAATCGTCGAATCTGCGCCGGCTTCGACTTGCGTGCCGTTCGTGCTAGTGTCGTTGTGTGATTGCTTTTTCTGCTTCTTTTTACCGTCCTTGGGTTTCTGAACAACGCCGTCGTCCAAGCCCTTGCGCAGCTTCTTGCCCTCGTTTTGGAACGCCATCATGCGGGCGAACTGCTTGGGTGTGTCGTCCATGGGTCTTGCCTGGTGCTGCTTACTGCCCGCACTATTCGGCTTCCGCCGCTTGTTGGATCGTTTCGCGGTCCCATCCTTGTCGTCGAGCGCAACCACGGCTTTGGGTCTGCTGGTAGCGGGGAGTGGTGCTGCTTTTGCGGTCGGCGGGAGATCGAAGTCGGCTTTATCATTGTCTTCGCGCTTGCGCTTATGCTTATGCGGCATCGTTTCGTTGTTGTTGCCGGCCACGTGGTGTTTTGGTACGTGGTGTCTGGGGATCGATGGTCTTCACGAAAAAAAGGTGCAGATTGGGGAAGCCGAGCGGAGGAGAATGACGAGCCTAAGTTTCACTGCCTGAGAAATGGAACGAGCCTTGACTGGATTTCGGCAGAGTAAATTCTACAGTCATGTACAACGATCAGGAACAGGTCTCTATTCCAGCAAAGATCTGTCACCTGGGCCGCAGAAGCGCCATCAGTAGGCCCGTCACCGCCGCGCCCGTCAGCATGCCCTCAAGCACATGCGTCGTCAGCTCCCTCTGTGTGACGACCAGAGTCCGTTGCTCGCTCCATAGCTGTTGGAAGGCCTCGGCGTAGTAGGCGTACCCGGATGCACTAGATGCAAAGACAACGTTGCCGTTTCCGTTCTGCTGCTGCTGCTCGGCAGCGATCTCCTTTGCCACCACCGCGTCTGCCGCTGCTTCGGCGTCTGCTTGCGATGTTGACGATGAAGGTGGCGTAGCGCCGCTGACAGCGTCCGCTATATGTTCTGCGATCGCTCCAGCGACAGCTTCGGCTTTAGCTTGCGCTCCTGTCGGTGGCGACGGGGCCATCGTCGGTGTCGATGTCGCTGTCGCGCCAGGGCTGGTGGCGGCTGCCGTCGCAGCAGCATGTGAGTCAACTGAACTTCTGAGCCCAGCGAGCTGGACATCACGCTCCTGCAAGGCAACCTCCACTTTCTCTTCAAACCCCTTCACTAGCCGCCTCCGCCGCCATGGCTCAATGAGAATCTGAAAGACCACAAACAACAGTACATTCAAGCCCATCAAACCCCAGGTGCCCCATGTGCTCATCTGCCGAATCTTGTCGCTCCAGACCTGTTCTTCATGATACCGTGCTAGAATAGCGCGACCGAGTTTCGTCGAAGCCTCCTCATAACGTGTCTCGGCATCTGCAACTTCCTTCTGCGCAGCAACCTCGGACTGCTCATTCGCGTGGTCGCTGCGGTACAGATTTGTGAAGCGCTCCAGATCATTGGGTGACCAGTTGTGTTTGCGATGTAGCAAGTCATTGACCTCGCGCTGCGTCGTAGACCGGGTTGCTACAGCCGCCGAGTAGGCGTCACGAGCAGACTTGACCTCTTGACGGGTACGTTGCACCAAAGATTCTTGTGCCGAAATGTCATTCTTCAGCTGTTCGATCGTCGTGTAGCCAGTGAGATCGTTCAGACGCCGCGAGGCGACGAAGAGGTGTGACTGGAAGTTGTCCATGAATGCGCCAAACCGTGCTCGCAGGTTCGCAGTCGTATCTGCTTGCGAGCTAGGAGTGGCACTCCTGCCAGCATCGTGTGAGGACTGCTGAGCTTGTGGAGATGCGCCGCTGGAGGTAGCTGGGGGCTCAACTATCGACGATGAGACTGGTCGTGTCTTTATGATCGTAGCTTCATCGTCTTCTTTGATTTCTGTCTTGGACTCCGCCGCAACAGCCGCACGTGCCTCGATCGAGTCATCTATGCGGTCTTTGGCGTCTTGGACTTTCCGCTCGATCTCCTTGCCCTTTTCCGAGTAGAAGCGCGCCTGCCTCACAATGGACGAGCTTTGTGCTGCCCATGGCTGCTTTGGCCGATGGAAATTCTGGTGTGGGAAAGCACGAGGCCTATGTACCGGCTTTGCGGCGCGGAACGCGGACCATAGAGCTTGAGAGAGGCGGCATGGTGCCTGCTGCATCTCTCAGCCCCAACTCAGCAGCTACGAAGGGCGAGATCGTCGGCTGTGGTCGCGATGTGAAGCAGCCTTGATTTCAGTTCTCGGTGCTCGAGGTGTGCATGTTGGAGCAACTTGGAGGTTCTCCAAGGCAGGGCTTAGCTATCTCAACTCCGGGCGGCATTGCCCAAGAGCTCAAGCCCCCACAGATGAATGAGTTCGCACGGCATTTCCACCGACAGTGGGCATGTCTTTCCGTTCTTTTCTGAGAATCTTATTGTCAGGAACACCAATCGGGGCTGTCGATGACGAACAACGTGGTTGATATCAAAATAATGTTGACCGATAAATTTCTTGAGCGTGGGTGGCTGCTCTGCATGATCAATAGTCCTTCTCTGGAAGCCGTGACGGATCACTAGCCCAGATCAGCTCAGACTCTGCGACGATGTCGCAGTCACTAGAGAGCCGGCTGGCTGCTAAGCCCAAGATCCTATTCTTTACAGACTTCGACGGCACAATCACACTTCAGGACACCAACGACTTCGTGACTGACAATTATGGCCATGGCTATGACACCCGGAGAGGCATTATGGACGAGATCCTAAAGGAAACCGAGACATTCCGAGGCGGTTTCCAGAAGATGCTTGATTCATGGAATATGCCTTTTCCCAAAGTCCTCGAGATCTTGAGCGAAAACATCCAGCTGGACCCGGGGTTTAAGGACTTCATGGTATGGGCTCGCTCAAACAAGGTCCCTGTCATTGTTCTCTCGAGCGGTATGTACGGCGTCATCGACACTTTGCTCAAGTTGCTACTTGGAGATGACCTAGCCTCCGACCTGGAGATCATCAGCAACACTACAAAGCCTATACCGCCCAAGAATAGCTTGGACGAAGCCAACGGCTGGACCATGTACGGCACATACTTCATGTTCCGTCGGCCCCTGCTAACATTGCTACAGTGAATTCCACGACGACTCAGGCTTTGGTCACGACAAGAGTCTGACCTTGCGAGAGTACGCCAAGGCGATCGAGAAGCTGCCTGCAGACCAGAGACCAACTATGCTATATGCCGGCGATGGAGTCAGTGATCTCTCAGCCGCCAGGGAGTCAGATCTCCTCTTCGCCAAGGAAGGACAGGATCTTGTCACCTATTGCGAGCGAGAAGGAATTCCGTTTACAACATTCAAAGACTGGACCGAAATAAAGCGAGAAACAGAACAAATCTTTTCCGGAGAGAAAAGTGTCAAGCGACTTGCTACGGAGAGCCTGCAGCGCGTGCGGACCAATTCGATCGAGAACCAGTCAAATCCGCCAAAGCCCAGGAGAGCAAGCTCGTTCGACCAAGCTGCGGCAGAGCAAGAGTTGAAGCGGCTGCGAAGCGGTGTTTCCGTCGAGGATGCGATCAAGGAATAGATCTTCCGTACGATATCCTGCATCCAGACACGCTTACCTAGCTCAGACCTTCCTTCTCTCCATCAGCCTCCGCCTCGTCCAATGTCCTCCTCAGCGCCTCCGCGTCCCTCGGCACGACCCTGACCTTGTACCTTTTCGGCACACTGACCAATTGCGTCGGATCGATCACTCCTCTGACCGGATGCGTGCTCATCTCCCCACCGTCCTCTGCCTCGACGTCCTCAATCCTGAACGCAGCCAACAGCCGTAGATAAATGGTGTACATCTCCCTGTTCGCCAATAAGCTCCCCGCACACATCCGATAGCCCAACCCGTACGTAAACATCGGCGCATCATGCGCCTCCTCCGCCAGCCACCTCTCTGGTCTGAACACTTCAGGATCCTTCCACACCGCCTCGTCCATGTTACACGCCCATGCGTTCAAGAAAACCACTGACCCGGCAGGAATCTTCTTACCCTCCCATAGGATGTCCTTGATAGTGGCGCGCGGCAAGGCGAGGCGCAGGACGGTGTAGTAGCGCAGCAGCTCTTTGACCAGAGCCACGATGTAGGGGATGCTTTGGTCGTCGTAGGCGTCGCAGAGCGGGTCTTTGGAGAGGTCGTAGACTTTGCGGATCTCGGCAATGGCGGTATCTTGAATGTCGGTGCGCTCAGCAAGCAGGGCGAGAGACCAGGCCACGAGGGTGGTCAGGGTGTCGAGACCACCGGAGAGCCTGATCTTTCGTCAGCCACTTTCACTTCGTGCGTTGTAAGCTGAGGGAGCGAGTAACTCACATGGTCAAACTGATACTCCTCAACTCCTCCTCATTCAACTTCGCCTCTGGATCCCGCATCACATTCGCCTGGATACATTTCCCCTCCCACCCCTCTTCCAACCTCTTCTCCAGATCCCCATTCAGCTTACTGAGGTACACATCCCTCCGCCGCCTATAATCCGCCGCCTTCGCACTACTCCCACCACCCACCAACTCTTTCAACCATCCCGGCACCCACCTCAACACCAGCACGTAATCCTGCAAGTTCCCCGTCGTGCTCCGAAACTTACTAACCTCCTCCTCTACCTCCACAATCTCCCCAAACAACCCTTCCTCTCGGGACTTCATCCTCACGCCCCAATTCAACGTCAGCGCCAGACTCAAACTCAACCTCTGCACGATCGGCAAGGGATCGACCTTCCCCTTTCCACCCCGCCCATCCTCGAGGAACTCCCGCACGAAATCCCGCGTCTCGACATCGATCAGTGGACATAGCTGGCAACACTGGGCTTGTTGAGTGCAGCAGCTGCACCCTTTCGACGCCGTTTGAGGGAGTCAGAGTACGGGGAAGTGCCAACGGTGGTTCCAGCCGTGGAAGAGACGACGCGATGGAAGGTGTAGAACTCGGGGCGGGAGGCGAGTGCTTGGGAATTGTGGCCGAAGATCTCGCGCGCGGAAGCGGCCGTGTTGACGACGATGACTGGGGTGGTGCCTAGGGAGATTTGGAAGACTGGGCCGTGCGTTTTGCTGAGTCATGGTCAACATCCTGTTCGATATTCTGAAGCTGGAGGGAGTTCAGTGGGACAAGGGGAAACTCACGCCCAGATCCGGTACTGCTCAGCGGCATTGACGCGGATTTGGTGGATGTTGCCGATGACAGGGAGGCCAGTCGGGCCAGGGAAGTCCGGGATGCGGACGCGGAAGCGGTAGAGCTCAGTCGTGCCGACGTAGATCAGCACAAGAAGGGCGAGCACGTATGAGACGAAGAGCAGTGGTGAGGTCTGTATGGTGGCGTTGACATGGTGGGTAAAGGCCTGGACCGTTCGCTCGATCATGGTTGTTGTTGTGAGGATAAGTACGGTCACTCAAGATCAAATCGATGGGTCATGTGCAGTATATCAATGCTCACAGACTTCGGACAGGATGACAAGGCCTGCGGCAGCCCTGCTTTGGTCACTAAAAGGCTAGCGGAACGAGTGCAAGGCAAGCACTTCACGGAATATCCAGTTCTGCAGGCATCTTAGGCCGTGACCGCGCGAATGTACCATTCTGGTTTTCTCGAGCGGAACACGGCCTTTCTGTACGGGTGCCAGGTCGCGCAGGAATCCCAGCACACAGGAGTACAGTACCTGGGGAAGTGCGGGGTGAGCATTCCGCGCGGAACAGTGCCGCGCATCCATGTCGGTCGTTGCATCACGAACGGCAACATTGCAAGCACCCACCGCCTGGGGATGGCTTCTTGCAGTGCATAGGATCCGTGTGTTATTATAGTAAGAGATTTCGATGTTGCTTGTTGGACTTCAGCGGAAGTAATTGAAGTGGGCCCATTGGCCTCATGTGCGCACCGTGCTCGACGAATATATTTGCGGCACGTCTGCCACGGTTGTTGCAGTCGCGCTCGAACAGCCTCACACCGCTTGGAAGGACTCCCACGAATCCATCGACGCCGATGCTCCCCCTGCCATGCTGTCCCGCCTCACCATAACGCCAGGGACGATGCCCAGCTTGCATGCCAGCTCCTTGCTCGACGGGCCCTGACGCTTGGAGGGCTGGCCCATCCAAGCTACTCTTCAGTCCCCTCAAACTGGGAGGCTCGGCGTCGCTTGCAGCGGATATGGCCTGAGCGTGGATAAGTCTTGTTTTCCGACATGCTTCTTGTGGACGAGAGATCTCACGGAAGAACATCTGCAACATTGGATGTGCTTCGCGTAGAAGCCAGCAGCGGTCCTACTGTGAGTGCCACATCGACCGCAATCTCCGACCATGTCATCTCAAGCCTGTCACACCTGGCGTTGGCCACCCAGCCGACCTCCTGCAGATGTCAGAGTCGCTAGGTAGCCGGCCAACCGTAGCCCTGATATGAGGTTGCCAGTATTGCCGACGCGTTGGCTGGTATTTGTCCAGGATCCACGCACTGAGCCGACATGCTGCATCGCACGTGCCCTGAAACATGAGGTCGAATCGGTTCTGCTTCAGGTCCCTTTAGCTTTCCGACTTCGTCGCGACCCCGCCGTCTGCTTTTCGGATGAAGACGCGGCTCCGCCAGCCTTCTCTCCTACCCGACCAGCCTGCTTGGAGGCATCACCGTTTGCAGTGGCGCCCTCCGCCTCCTTCTTCGCCATAGCTCTCTGCACAGCGCCCTGCTTCTCCAGCCGCTCGATCTGCTTCTCACTATATTCCCACAGCTTCTTGGCGAAGTCCTCGCTCTTGACTTCTGGCCGCAGAGGCTCAAGTTCCCGGCACTCTTTGATGAGTTTGGCGCCCGCGCCGTGCCCATAGTCGGCTTCGAAAAGTGCGGTCAAGAAGCTTTGTGCACCGCGATCTGGCGATTTCAGGACGAGCCACCAGATGGGGTACATGACCAAGTAGAGCACAAGTCCGATGAGAGAACCGCCGGTAAGCCATCGACGTGTTCCTGGCGTACGTGAGTAGCCGGGTCGACCATGAATGCGCGAGCATTATTCGGAAACTTGTCCGGACGGACGTATGCATCCAGATGTTTCTGGAAAGCATGGCAAAAGGTCATCAGTGCCAGCTTGCTCCTGGCATAGGACTCGCTACCAGACTTCGTCTTCCGTTCCGTATCCTTCAGCTCGAGCTTGCCGGCAATGTAGCTGCTGCACGATCCAAACAAAATTCTCACATCCCGATCTGGAGGTTGTGCACGGATGGCAGGGGACAATATGCTCAGTAGATGGAAGTTTGCCAGGTAGTTGACCATCCACTCCTCTTCCACTCCGTCCACTGTAGTCTTTCGCTGGCCCCACCGCGGCGTCATTGTATTGGCACATAAGATTATTGCGTCGAGACGTCGTGGAGGCGCATTGTCGACCCATTTTGTCGCGAACAACCTGATGGAGTGTAGGGACGACATGTCGACTTGCTCGGCGTAGATCAGCTCGTTGTTACAGGCAGTGCGCAGGTCGTCAATGTACTCGACCAGGAATGCATCAGTGGGTGAGTGGTGGGTTAGGAGTATGATCTGCCCGCCTCTTGTTGCCAGCTCGCGCACCACTTCTGCTCCGACTCCGGATGTACCGCCCTGTAGAGACAGTCAGTCCGCGTGCGGGTGGGATGTCCGGGGTTCCCACCGTCACCATAACTACCTTGCCATGCATCACTCGTTCTGCTTGACATTTCGCTCCGGAAAAGTAGATCTTCAGTAGGTAGATCATCCCCAGCCATGGAATGGCTTTGATGACAGTCCATGCGTAGGGAATGTTATTGAGACCCCGGCCGAAGCCCTCCGCCAGCAGAGGAACCGGCATGCTGACAAGTGAGGTAAGGGAATGAGGATGGGCGCGTGGCAAGGAAAGTTGCAAATGGTCATGGCCAGTGCGGCTCGTTCTGATCCAAAAGTTTAGGTGGTGTAGGCAAAGACTCGGACTCCATTTCCGCCAAAATAAGCTTAAATCCCGATTTCTTGGGGGTGCGATCGCCCGACGAGTGCCTGTGACGCAGAAGGCAACCATATATTCAAGATCGTGTCCTCTCATCTTTCTCGTTTCCCAGGTCCGACCATTTTAAGTGACATGGCAGATGCAGATGACGAGGACTACTTCGTACCCCTCGAGGATCAGCGCGTCTTCGGCGCCGGCATCAAGCGAAAGCGCATCGCTTTCGTGCCTGCCACTGACGACGCCACAACCACCAGCGCTATCCCATCAACCACAAGCCCGCCAAAGACCACTGTAGCAGACCGCTATCTATCCATCGTTTTGCAAGTCCCCACTGACCGCAAGCTGCCTGCTTCCAACGCGCCTTCAACCGTCACCCAAGACAACGTCTCGCTTTGCCATATCTGCAACCTTCCCATCTCCGCAACACACGAATCCACCCTCTCACACCAACTCTGCCTTACGCATAGTCACCCACCTCGCACCTAGACCGGACTAGCCACGGCATGCGGTACCTCACTTCGCACGGCTGGGATCCGGACGCACGCGTCGGACTTGGCGCCAATGCTCAAGGCATACGGTACCCGATCAAGGCGAAGCCGAAGCACGATACTGTTGGGCTGCGCGAAAGGGTTGATGCTGATGATGCGGCTGCAACTGTGAAGGTGCGGAAAGCTGATCAGCAGAGGCCTAGATCGCGAGAACGAGTGGTGATGGTGGATGCTAAGGAGGTGCGGAGACGGGAAGGGGAGGCGAAGAGACGGGCGGACAAGTTACGGACGCTTTTCTACAGCAATGATGAAGTGGAACGGTACCTTGGGGCGGAAGCCGGATGAGCATTTGCATTCTACTTCCCGCTCGAAAGCTGTTTCGAGAACTATCTACAGAAGACGCGCACGCTTGCTGGACCAACAACTCGCTGCTCCGGGAGACAAAGGGGAACGCCTCGCTACTTCTTGTCCTTCCGATGGAAAAGGCCATGCTTCTCCTTCTTCTCCTTTTTTAGCTTTCCACTGCTCTCTTCTGGCGGCTGGAAGGTGCTCTTGGGGATCTGCTTGGCCGGAACATTGTTCGGTCTGGGCGCGCCACCCGAAGATTGGCTGCCCAGACTCATCTTCGACATGGCTTCTGTCGGCGGTA
The DNA here is from genome assembly GCF_001299255.1 of Cyphellophora attinorum. NCBI lineage: Eukaryota > Fungi > Ascomycota > Eurotiomycetes > Chaetothyriales > Cyphellophoraceae > Cyphellophora > Cyphellophora attinorum. Next base: position 24,741 of record NW_017253267.1, read on the forward strand.
CACGACCGTCCGGAGGTCGACCATTCGCACCTGGCTGTGGTCTCGAGGGTAGATGACCCTGTGAATGTTGTGCTGACTGGCTATGTTGCGGCGGCTTTGGTGCCAGCTCTTCAGGCGGCTTGTCCGACATCCATGCGGGCATCTGAGGACGAGCACGATCTTGCGGAAGATTGAGCTGTTTCCTACCAGCGCTCAGAAGACTGACTTGCCGAAGATATGTCTTGGGTGTTTGCATATGCGTTGTGGCAAGAATAACGTCCTTGCCGAACTGGTGGGACACCTCGTAGCAAGCTCGAGCTTCCGAGTATGTGGCTCCACCAGCCATGAAGACTATCAGCCTCTGACGTGGCTTGTTCGACTGTGCTCGGCTGGAAGCCCAAGTCGGCTTGCCGGCGTTTCGTAACGAAGTTTGCGACATAGCTCCTGCTGGATTCTGGGCATCTAGGTGTGGCTTCACTGGAGGAAAGAGTGCTGGATCAAGAGTGCCTTGACATTGCTCCTCGAGCATGTATCGAAGTGCGGGTTCGAATCGAGATAAGCTGACCTCTTCCAATCCAACATTATTGGACATCCTGGGAGGGAAGAGCGGCGGCGGGATAGGTGACTCATCTTTGAGCTGGCGCTGTGTCCTCGCTCCCAGCATCTCCAGATTATAGAGAATCTCACCATCCATTGGCGATAGCTGACCATGACATCGCAATTTTTCGATGTCTCCACCTAGGATGCCATTCCGATAAACGACGTACATGATTAGCAATCGCAATCTGTCCTCATGTACAATGCTATCGTCATCTAGCAACCGCACAAGCTGATCCGCTAGGTTGCGAGGCTTCTTGTTGTCTTCATCCATGCCCGTGGCCAGGGACTGCTCCACCGAGGTCAAATCCAGAAGTTTGTGGTCCTGGAAGAGCTTCGCGCACCGCTCAGCCATGTCGATGTGTAATGAAAACGCTTCTTTGCCTTCCTGAAATTCCGGCAGCCCAGCCAACATATCCTTAATGGTGTTGACGCTGACTTTGGCGCCGTCGTTGTCGGCAAATTGTGGGTTCTTGGCCTGGAATCTCTTGAATGCCTCACTAAGTTGCACCAACAGATCCTTCATATGCATATGTCTATGCTCGACCCATAGCTTGTCGCCCTCGTTCAATTCGATGTCCTTCTCCTCCTGATCTGGCTGACCCCTTTTTATTGTGTTGCGATAAGTGACTTTCTCGTCGTCGTCTTGTACGGGTAGGACGTCCATGGCCATGGCCTGATATGTCAACTCGTGCACAAGCGGTGCCATCAGGTCCATTGAACGGTCCGTGATGAACAGGTAGCCTCTTGGCCGTGTAGATGGAGGAGGAAAGCGATCACGATGTGCCCCGGCATAATTGTCCAGCGCTCCTTGAACGAATGAGGCAAGATGCGAGCATAATACTGATGCCTCGTGGCGAGGTTTCTTTGGCCGAAAGTACTTGACGATCGGATATTCTCCCAGAGACACACAGACAGAGACGATCTTGGCCGTGAGAGAATCCAAGTGGTTCTTCACTAGCGTGTCGCATGCGGGATGGAACAGCGCATGAAAGCTCCACGGTTCGCGGAACGTGACCATATGCGACTCGCGTGGATAATAATCAATGTCCATACTCCTCGAGTCTGCGACCAGCCGCTGTCGAGACTCGGAGCGAAATATCTCATCGTGAAGCGGCCTGGGGAGGTGGGAGGTCCAGACGAGAAAGCCTTTGCGATATCGCTTGCGATTCAAGTCAGCCTTCAAGGCTTCGACAACGTGCGGTAAGGGCGAAAGTAGGTATATAGCATCGGTGGTGGACTGGGTCTGCCGTCGGTCCTCGAGATTCTCTATGTTGATGATATTGGCATTGAGGATGTCGTCCTCCTTGGTGACATTTGTGACCAGTTTCCTGCTCCTCTCGTCCAAGACCAGGACTTTCCAGTCATCCGCGCTTATGGCTCGAATGTTTTCCAAAATGATCTGGCGCTGTAACTCTATGATCGAGGTGCCCATCTTCGGCCGGCACGAGGGGTAGAAAGTGGCAGCATTCGTTGAGCATGGACCGCCGTATGTTCTGTCTGCGGACGCGGTTCTTACATTCGTGGTGGACAACGAGCTCCGGGCACGTTGGCGACAGTGTAGCAGGCGGACTCAGGTGCTCGGACGGGCCTATGCTATTGTACCAGAGTCTGAAGCAGTGAGGTTGGCATGCGGCATGGGGCAGGCACGAGCAAAAGCCGAGAGAATGACATGAAATGACTTCGAACTCCAACTCCAACTCGACTCAAAAAGTCGTGACATCGAGACATTGATATTATCGCCATGCGACACCTTCTTCACGTCAATTCCCTCGTCTCTTGACACCTTACTCGGCATAGCACGACTCCGGACGGCGTCGTCACCAATGTCTGCCAGATAGCGACCCGAGGTACCTGGACCTTACCATGAAGACATGGACCGCAATCCGGCCAAAATCTATATGTAGCGTCTCCTCTAGAGGCTGCACAAGATGTGCCCCCTTCATTTCTACTGCCACCGATCTCAGAAGTGTTCGGAGAGGGGCGAGCAGTCGAGAAGGCCTACGCACACCCCAGAGGAGTTCAAGAAGGTCCGAAAAGCAGACGACGCCTTTGCGCGTGGGACCTAACTTATTTTCAGACCGATGGAAACCAACGTTCAAGGGTCGAGAGGATCGCGAGCGATGGCAAACCGACCGTGTTGTCGCTTTGATAAAACCCCTGCCGTTGTTGCTGCACGCGCGAGACCTGACATCCGATGCAGCCGAGCGCAATGAGTCATGGGAAATCTTCAAGGACGATGTCGTGGCCATGTTAAAAGACACACGGAACACGCTCAGCAAAGAGGATCAGCGCTTCCGAGGCAAAGCCCTCAAGGCAGCAGATTATGAGACAGTCGATACCATGCAGACAGTCCTACATGGCGTTTTGATTACTCGTTACTACAACACCACGCTCGCGCGCGCAGGTCATGATGTACAAGCCGCAATCAAGAAAGTGGCGGACATGCGCCATCCCGCTGAATGGTACATGGAGGCGAGAGCCCAGCAGAGGATGATTTACCTTCACATTGGGCCGACGAACTCAGGCAAGACCTATCATGCGCTCAAAGAGTTGGAAAAAGCACGAAGCGGCTTCTATGCAGGCCCACTGCGCTTGCTCGCACACGAGGTCTACTCGCGCTTCCAGGCAAAAGGCATGAAGTGCAATTTGCTAACCGGCGACGATGTGCGTATGGATGAAAGCGATGGCTCCGAGGTTCAGAGGTATGCTGCAACCGTGGAGATGGTCGACACCTCCACCATAGTCGATGTGGGTGTCATCGATGAAATTCAGATGATGGCTGATGAAGATCGGGGCTGGGCATGGACCAGGGCTTTCCTCGGAGCTCCAGCCAAAGAGCTCCATCTATGTGGCGAGCCCCGCGTATTGCCTCTGATCAAGGAGATGGTGGGTGCTATGGGCGACACGCTGGTCGTCAAGACGTACGACCGTCTGAATCCTCTCAAGTGCATGGACCGAAGCTTAGAAGGAGACTTTGGACAACTGAGGAAAGGTGATGCTGTTGTTGCTTTCACAATCGTAGGCATTCACGCCCTGAAGAAGATCATCGAGAACAAGACAGGGAAGCGAGTCGCCATTGTGTACGGATCTCTCCCACCCGAGACTCGAGCTCAGCAGGCTGCGCTGTTCAACGACCCCAACAATGACTACGACTACCTCGTCGCCAGCGACGCCATCGGAATGGGGTTGAACTTGAGCATTAAAAGAGTCATCTTCGAGACTGTCTTCAAATTCAATGGTCTGCGAAAGGAGCAAATGTCTATTCCTCAAATTAAACAAATTGCTGGGCGAGCTGGAAGGTACAGAGTCGCCAATCAGCCCGAGGAACATGTCAAAGACGTCAAAAGCCTTCCAAGACGGCTGGAGCAGGAGGGCTCAGTGGGCTTGGTGACGACCTTATACGCAGATCATCTCCCTATCCTCCGTGCAGCCATGACATCGGAAGCACCACCCATCACCGTCGCCGGCATTCTCCCGCCGGGAGACTTCATCGAAGACCTCGCCACCCGATTACCCAAGGAGACACCGCACGCATACGTCCTCCAGACACTAGCGGAAGCGGCGTCCGTGCACCCGCGGTACTCCATGTGCGAGCTACGTAACCAAATGAAAGTAGCCAACATCGTCGAGACCGTCAAAGGCCTCGACGCCCAGACCCGACACGTCTTCACCATGGCGCCCTTCTCCTTCAAGGTCGAGTACTTTGCGCGCGGCGCAGCGCTCCTTCGAGAACTCGCTCAATACGTCGCCGACCGCGCGACCATCGACATCACCGACCTCAAGCACATGCCCCTCGAGATGCTCGAGCAACCCCTACGGAGCGACCGTCAATATCTGGCCGACCTCGAATTCCTTCACCAAGCCCTGATCCTATACCGCTGGCTGGGCTACCGCGTAGCATCCCTACTGCACGGCGCGCCGATGGCGCAGTATGCCAAAGAGATGGTGGAAGCCAAGATAAATACTCTTTTGGAAGACTACTCGGATGCGAAGAGCAAGAAGTACGAGTCGGTGCGAAAAGTTCGGGGACAAATCCCTCCTGGAAGTTATAAGGATCGCGTGTCTGTCAGAGAATTTGCAAGGCAGAAACGGGTGGTTGGGGACGGTCACTATAAGCTGAAGCTGCATCTTGGACCCGCGGACAGCGAAGCAGCTGCTGATGCGGGCGGCGTGATGATGAGCGGGAACCCCTGGGCCAGGATACAGAGGTTCCTTCTGGGCACGAGCTGTCATCAGCAGCAGCAGCAGCAACCCCGACTAGTGCGTCGGCAGTGTCGTTGAACGATTGGGCCAAGAGGGAAAGAAAGATGCTGGGTAATTTGGAAAAGCCTCTCGAAAGTGGTGACGGCGACAGAGCCACGACTGCTGCTGCTGGCGGGCAGTGACGCATGGACTCGAATAGACATGACTATACAATGTATCAATATGGCTACGACCGTGGGCTAGACGCATTCCATGTGGGTGCGTAGGAGCATATTTTGGTGTACAAAAGGAACAGACTATTCCCTGGGGCATATACTGGCGAAGCGATACTGTGCATGGGTCTGGCTGTAAGAATAGAATTCGTTTTTTGATCTTCACTATGCGTTATGCTATTTTATATTTTTTGAGCTGAGCTCTGGTCGACAGAACTATTTGTTGTGTGCAATGGTTTTTCATCATGTGTACATTTCGATCCCCTTTTCTGATCGATTCCGATGTGGTCCGTGAGTTAATGATGGCAATACTCCATCTGATTTAGGCCATGAAGGCTGAAGAACACCGTTCGTGCCCACCACAACTCATATGCCGAATGCCCCAACTTAACGAATCACAGTCTGCTGCTGCTGCCCGCCACCAACGACACCAGTGTTGCCAGCACCAGTATTGCCCTGTTGAGCAAGCTGACTCTCTCGAGCGAGCTGGGCCTCGGTCTTCTTGTTGCCGTGCTCGATCATGCGATTGAGTAGAGAGCCCGGCTTGCCGCTGTCGTGGCCCTCGGCCTCGGCCTTTTCGGACTCTTTGGTCAGGTAGGTTGATGTTTCTTCGTCTTGCTCGTCGTTGGAGTCGTAGTCATCGAAGTTTGTTGCTGGTGAGGAAGTGTTAGTTGTGGTTGTTTGAGGTGGGAGCAGACACAGCTGCGGTGGTGGGGCTAAAGGCAAGTTGGCTCTCGTGATGATGGGAGTGGTGCTACTGCTGCTGCTCTAGAGGCATGCTGACGGAGAGAGCCCGCAGGAGGTGGTGGGAAGGTCCTCGTCAATGGTTGTACTTACGCTCAGGCTCATTCTTGTGGGAGAAGCGGCGCTTGATCTTGTCTCTGATGTTCCCAACGGTGCTCGACATGTTTGCTGTAGGTAGCTAGGTACGTAAGATCAGAGGAACGATGGAGCTGAAGGTGGTCTAGTGGTTTGTAGTGCTCGAATTCAAGTAGAGTGAGGTACAGGTACAAGCGTTGTCAATGAGCAAGTGAAGAAGCAGCTACTGGAAGGGGAAGGGTTCAAGAAGGTTCTTTTAGCCTGAGGTAGGTACGAGTACACTGGAGTCTAGAGTCGGGTCGGTTGCTTTTTGGAGGGGTAGAAAGCAGGTACGGTAGCATTTGGCGAAAGTCAAGACCTCCAAATGGTGTGCATCATCCGTGAGAGGGCGGACGAACTTTCCGCGAGATCCAGATCGCGGGGTGTTGCCGTCCTGATTCAGGCTGTCGCCACAGAGTACCTTTTACACGACTCGTGCGGAATATCCGAAAGTTGAAACTCGAATTTCCATCGCATCTGTGTCGAAAATCAATGCAGGTGGCAGTAGATCTTGTCCAAGATTCTACGGATTTCCCACGTAGAGGCCTCCCTGGCGGTGCGTTGGGTGTGGCGTATCGATAAGGCGAACTTTAGGCATCAATACGAAACGACAAAGTTGTAAATATTTAAATAATTCCTACAGCGCCCGCCCTGACCAGGAAATCTGGTAATCCCCCGGACCGCGTCAGTCACCATGGACGACCTCGCCTCCCTCGAGTTGCTCTCGCTGGTCTCGAGAGTGACGTCCGAGATCAAGAACCATCTAGGCGTCGAGGATAAAACGCTCGCCGAATTCTTCCTAGATCAGCACGAACAATGCGCCGGGGGGACGCTGCCCGAGTTCAAGAAAGTCATGCATGCCCTCGACGACAGCCTGCCGGAGTCCTTGGTGGAGAGCATACACCGGTCGATACACACGATGCACCCTAAGTATAAGAAGCAGCATGCAGCGAAGGACTCCCTGGACGAATTCAGTGCACTCGCATCTAAGGCCAAGATGTTCACTGGCCTTGCTGTGCCTGACCGACAGCAGCAGTGGGACGAGCTTGAAGATGACACACCAGGCCAGAAGACCATTGAGGTTGCGCCGACAGAGCCCGCCCTAGATGACACTTTCGCAATGCTTGCGGGGCTGGCGCCTTCAGCCAACGGCCACTCGAGAAAGAGAAGTCGCAGTCCGGAGCGGGAGAACGGATCATTTGAGCGACGATCAAAACAGCGATACTCGAGGAGTCCGAGTCCGCGACGGGAGAAGCATTCGAGACGAAGGCGCGACAGTGACGAGTACGATGACAGACGGTCAAGGCATAGGCATCGCGATAGAGATCACCGGAGTAGTCGGAAGGAGGAGAATCTCGACGAGCATCCCGTCCTTTTCAAGATCTACGATGGCGTGGTCAAGAACGTCAAGGATTTCGGAGCCTTCGTCAACCTACGAGGCGTAAAAGGGTCTGTCGACGGCCTGGTACACGTCTCGGCTATTCAAGATGGCGCTCGAGTGAACCATCCATCAGATCTGCTATCGAGAGATCAAGTCGTCAAGGTTAAGGTCAACAAGCTTGAAGACGGCAAGATTTCGCTGTCAATGAAGGAGGTAGACCAGATCACAGGGGAAGACCTAGCACCCTCAAAACGGATAGCATCAGGCGCTAATATGGAGAGGATGAGTGGTATGGATCGCTTCGGCAACATGGCACAAGAGGTGCCCGTGATCGAAGAAGATCTGAGGCACGGCCGGAATGGAAGACCAAACCGAAAGCGGATGACCACGCCGGAAAGATGGGAGATCAAGCAACTGATTGCTTCAGGGGCTGCGAAAGCCGAAGACTATCCTGAAGCATTTCAAGAATACAACGACAACCTGAACGGAGACGGCAATCCCGACGAACTGGAGGAAGACGTTGATATCGAGGTTCGCGACGATGAGCCGCCTTTCTTGGCTGGGCAGACGAAGCAGTCCCTGGAACTATCTCCTATACGTGTTGTCAAGGCACCAGAAGGGTCTCTCAATCGTGCTGCTCAGAGCGGAACGAACTTGGCGAAAGAGCGGCGAGAAATGAGGCAGCAGGAGGCAACAGATAAAGCGGCCGAAGAAGCATCCAAAGTCAACCTTAACGAGCAATGGCAAGATCCTATGATCAATCCCGAAGACCGCAAATTTGCGTCTGAACTACGACAAACCCAACAGCAGACCACCAAAGCGATCGGAGCGGTGCCTGAATGGAAGCGTGCCACTCAAGGTCAGAATGTGTCGCTAGGGAGGAGGACCGATATGACTATCAAACAGCAGCGCGAATCCCTGCCGGTCTTCAAATTTCGCAAGCAGATCTTGGACGCGGTCGCACAGAATCAGCTATTGATTGTTGTTGGCGATACTGGCTCCGGTAAAACCACTCAACTTACCCAGTATCTGGCCGAGGGTGGCTATGCTAACGATGGCATGATCGCATGTACTCAGCCTCGACGAGTGGCAGCCATGTCAGTGGCAAAGCGTGTTTCTGAAGAGGTTGGTTGCGAGCTAGGGCGGGAAGTTGGCTACACCATCCGATTCGAAGATCGAACATCTCCAGAGACACGCATCAAGTACATGACAGACGGTATGTTGCAGCGCGAGATTCTTATGGACCCTGATCTGAAGCGTTATACTGTCATTATGCTGGACGAAGCCCACGAGAGGACGATTGCAACTGACGTGCTCTTCGGTCTGCTGAAGAAGACAATAAAGCGACGGCCGGACCTCAAGTTGATCGTGACATCTGCAACGCTGGATGCCGACAAATTCAGCGACTACTTCAACCAGTGCCCGATCTTCTCGATTCCTGGCCGAACATATCCAGTTGAGATCATGTACTCTAGAGAGCCTGAAGAGGACTATCTGGATGCAGCATTGACGACAGTAATGCAAATACATCTCACGGAACCCGCGGGCGATATCCTGGTGTTCTTGACCGGTCAAGAGGAGATTGACACAAGTTGCGAGGTCCTCTACGAGCGCATGAAAGCTTTGGGGCCCAGCGTGCCCGAGCTGATCGTTCTGCCCGTGTATTCAGCGCTTCCCAGCGAAATGCAGAGCCGAATCTTCGATCCTGCTCCTCCTGGCAGCAGGAAAGTTGTTATCGCCACGAACATTGCCGAGACCTCCATCACTATTGACCACATCTACTATGTCATCGATCCTGGCTTTGTGAAGCAGAACGCCTATGACCCGAAATTAGGCATGGATTCACTCATTGTGACGCCCATATCTCAAGCTCAGGCCAAACAGCGTGCTGGCAGAGCTGGCCGTACCGGGCCTGGCAAGTGCTTCCGTCTGTACACGGAAGCAGCGTATCAATCAGAGATGCTTGCAACCACGATCCCAGAAATTCAAAGACAGAACCTCTCGAACACGATCCTGATGCTCAAAGCAATGGGCATTAACGATCTCCTGCACTTTGACTTCATGGACCCGCCTCCCACCAACACTATGCTGACAGCTCTGGAGGAGCTCTACGCCCTGTCCGCTCTCGACGACGAGGGCCTCCTGACCCGGCTCGGCCGCAAAATGGCCGATTTTCCCATGGAGCCCGCCCTGGCCAAAGTCCTGATTGCTTCCGTCGACTCCGGCTGCAGCGAGGAGATGCTGTCCATCGTCGCCATGCTATCGGTACAATCCGTCTTCTACCGACCCAAGGAGAAACAAACGCAAGCGGACCAGAAAAAGGCCAAGTTCCACGACTCCCACGGTGACCACCTGACCCTATTGAACGTCTATAACGGCTGGAAGAACTCCCGCTTCTCCGATCCGTGGTGCTTCGAGAATTTCATCCAGAAGCGCCAGATCATGCGTGCCCGCGACGTCCGACAGCAACTCCTCCAGATCTTTACGCGGTACAAGCACCCTGTCATATCCTGCGGCCGCAACACTCTCAAGGTCCGACAAGCGCTCTGCTCGGGCTTCTTCCGCAACAGTGCCCGCAAGGACCCTCAGGAAGGGTATAAGACGCTTATCGAGGGAACGCCGGTGTATATGCATCCTTCATCGGCGCTATTTGGGAAGCCCGCGGAGCATGTGATCTACCACACGCTGGTATTGACGACAAAAGAGTACATGCACTGTGCGACGGTGATCGAGCCAAGATGGCTGGTGGAGGCGGCGCCTACGTTCTTCAAGGAGGCAGACAAGGGGAAGCTGAGTAAGCGGAAGAAGGCGGAGAGGATACAGCCGCTGCATGATAAGTTTAGGGGAGAGGATGAGTGGCGGTTAAGTGCGCAGAGGAGGCAGGGGGGACGCGGTGGTGGCGGGACTTGGGGCTAGATGTCGTGATCAATCGCAACTGGTCGAGTAGAGCAGATACTCAAGTAACGCTTCAGTGATTCGATGACCTCTGCAATGAGCGTCACTTCTAGCTCTATGTCGCCTCCGATGACTGTCATTTGAGCGTCACATCTAGGTCGAAGTCGCCTTTAACTCCCGTTATTCGAGCGTCACTGCCCAAATCCTATGCCTGAGAACTGTCCATGCCAAGGAGGACTCTGTGTCTAAGATTTGAATAATTCGGTAAAACTCTGTGATGATCCTGATTCTCACCTGGGCGTTACTTTAACATCACTGTCCAAGTCCCAAGAGTCAAATTGTATGTCCATGCTAGGGAGGACTCCGTGTCAAAGATTTGGATACGTTGATCAGAATCTGTGATTATCCTGGATCTTACATGAGCGTCACTTCACCATCACTGTTCAAGTATATAACCAAAAAACTTTTGGCTGTTCTCTTGCTTCTGAAAGTGCTCGCAGATACGATACATATCATGTCGGCCGCGGATTCCAGGACGGATCACTTATGTACAGAATGTGTACCTGTGATGCGTAAAGGATGTAAAATTGTTGTGTCTTTCGTACTGGAGACGACCTGCCAGTATTATCGCTAATTCTGACGTGGGACCCTCTCTGCTCTCTTACGCCCTTGCCCCTGGGTGAAGAGGCCGTCTTTCGCTCGTACAAAATGATGCTTCCTGAGGGCTCTCCTTGTCTTTCTGTACACCACCATCTACACCGCTGTCGTCTTCTGCTTCTTCGCTGCTATATCCGACAACGTTCTTCCTGCCCTTCAAAATTTGCCTTTTCTTCCCTCTAACCAATAACCAAGCTCTCATCACTCGGGAAATCATACTCCGGAATCTCCAGATTCAGCGGCGCAGGGCCCTTCCGTATACGTCCACTGACATCGTAGTGAGAGCCGTGGCAGGGGCAGAACCAGCCGCCAAAGTCGCCGGATTCGCCGATCGGGACACAGCCCAAGTGGGTGCAGACGCCGAGCATGATCAGCCATTCGGGCTTTTTGACGCGGTCTTCGTCTTTTTGGGGGTCGCGGAGGATAGATATGCTATAGTGGGAGAGAAACGTTAGCGTGAGATCTTCCGTGAGGTTGCGGACGTGTAAGGTGTGCAGGCGGGAGGACATACTTGACGCCTTCAGCATCCTTGATCTCAGACTCGGTGCGGTGGCGGATGAAGACGGGCTTGCCGCGCCATTTGATGATGACGTTCTTGCCCTCGGGGATCGAGGCGAGGTCGACTTCGACTTTGGCTTGTGCGAGCACGTCGGCGGAGGCGGACATGTTTACCAGGAAATCTGTAGTAAAGCAGGTTGTCAGCTTTCACCTCTTTTTACTGGTTGATGCGTCGTGGTTCCTCGAAGTGAAGCTCGCGCAACATACCCTGCACAGTAGCCTTCGCGCCCGCTGCGGTGAGCAGACCCATTGACCCAACCATAAAGTACTGGAACACGCGGTTCGAGACCTCGGGACTCTTGGCCTTGTATTTGGCGAAACTGGGGATCTTGTTTGTGTCGTACTTTGTGAATGGTGAGTCGAAGCTCGAGCCGGAGGTGGCGGCGGCGGCAGTGCTTTGATCTCGTCGCTGTGATGTGAGGGAGGTGGTCTGGGGAGCTAGCCGAGCTGTGGCGACAGCGGAGGTCTGGGATGTGTTGGGGAAGGCATGGCGGGTCCAGCTGCGCAGAGCGGCGCTCGCAGACGAGGGCGCTGGACGCATCGTGGCGGTTGATGAGGTGTGAATGAGCGTGAGGTGAGGATTGCGAAGCTAAGGAAATACGTCGTGAGTCGAGGAGCGCAAGGAAAATGAATCGAGGTTCGGAGGTCAACGAGCCAATCAGAGCAAGGATGATGAAGTTGAGGTTTGGAGCTGGAGCTCCACTGGCACTTTCTACATCGCTTTCAAAGGACACTGGCATCCATTGCCGGCGTACACGGTCATGGATTATTGCTCTTGCGCGGCTGTCAATTTCAATCTTTCAGTCGTGCAGCCACTTCAGGAGCAGTATTGCACGGAGATCATTGACATGAAAAGATATCTGTTTTGGCATCGGGCAGCCGCTGCATATTGGCCTGCTACCAGCGCCGGTACGTATATGCAACAATTCTCAACCGGTCATCGGATGATCGGGCTCCGGGTTTCGACTTGGACTGACTGGCTCTTCGACGAGGTCTCGTATGGGATCGGGATGGCGATGAGGCGCAGTCCGATCCGCCATGGGACTGTGAGAATTGCCATTCACCAGACCTTCGTTCCCTGAGATCATCTCCTGAATGTTCCGCGAACTTGAAGCTGGCCGATCGCCATTGACACCATTTGCCGCTGCTGCCGCTTTGTCGGCTTCTGCTTGAGCCTTGATCTTCTTCACCTCCCGATACGTCTTCGTTCTGGGAACAACATCAGACAAGAATTCCAGGTTGTCTATCCGGGCCACAGCATCGGCGATGTCCTTATAGGCGATGTTTCGCCTAGGCTTCCTCTCCGATTTGACGACGTTGTGTGCTTGTTGTGTCAGATACCAGATGAAGTTTTCCTGGAGGACATCAGATCAGTTCATTCGGATCGGTGTGCTGACTCACCGTGGCTATTGATATCGCAAAGGCTGCCGCGTTAGAGCATTGTGAGATATCCTCGTCCTGTGCAATGATCTTCTTGACTCGAGCCACTGTAGTCGTTAGTATGGAACGTAAAGGGTAGTATGTGTGCCTACGAGGTAACCTCGACGTGCCTGTCGCCTCCTCTGGTGGAGGCATAGGAGTGTTATTGTAAGGCATCGTTTCCGTACGGGAGCGCGCTCCTACTCAGTCGCTAGACTTGAGATGCTAGACGTGACGAGCAACTGTCCGATGCTACTAAAAGTCCTAAGTCTTATACGTGGCGTGTACAATGAGACGCGTCGAGTCGCGTATATCGTGGGTCGTGTTGTAGACGTTACTTTTGGAATTGATGGCAGGACAGATCGACGGGAAAGAAGTCGGAACGATAACTGCCTTGGTACTACGATTAACGATTGTCTAATAATAATGAAGCAAGAGCGCTGAAATATGGTCGCGACTTCAAAGATCAAGACATTCATAGCGCGAGATCCGAATGTGGGAAGGCGGCACAAAGTCAATATCTGGGGTATACTAGGCTGCGCGCATTCAGCTGCTCCTATCTTCCTGCGACTCGACCTCGACCGCATCACTGTGTGACTCCGTGCGTTGGTCGAGAGATTGACGATGATTGGAGGCTCTGTGCGATGAACTCGCACATATCCTTCGCTACCGACGCGCCTTCCTCAGCCCGTCCCTCAATTTCATCGCGGCGCTTCTCACGCCGACTGTCCTCGATATCTGCCAGTCGTAGTCTCGAAGACGGATATGATGGCGCGGAGAATTTGCCGGTGGAGGAGACCTTTACAGAGGAGATAGCAGAGATCAAGCGCTATGAGGACTTCACCACCGTCGACTGGGTCCAAGATGCTGCACAAGAACATTTGCGCAGGCGGAGGAGGCGGAGGGAGGCCGCCAACTTCTTCGACAAAGACGGCGTGCTCGGCTGGAGGCGCCGCATACTGGCATCTATCGATGCCGCCCAGGCGTGGATCGTTGTGACGCTGGTAGAGTCGTCATTGGCTTGATCGCAGCCGCTCTCAACATCATCACCGAATGGCTGGCCGATGTCAAGCTTGGTTATTGCACAACCGCCTGGTACCTGAACGAAGGCTTCTGTTGCTACGGTTCCGAGCAAGGTTGCGATGAATGGCATCGATGGACCTCGTTCGCCGTGTCTAACTACTTTGTGTATGCCATCTTTGCTACAATGCTGGCCTTTCTCTCGGCATATTTGGTCAAATCCTATGCGCCATACGCTGCCGGCTCTGGCATATCTGAGATCAAATGCATCATCGCTGGCTTCCAGATGAAAGGCTTCCTCGGCTTCTGGACACTCCTAATGAAGGCTCTGTGTCTACCACTTGCCATTGCCTCGGGCCTCTCCGTGGGAAAGGAAGGTCCCAGCGTTCACTATGCAACGTGTGTTGGCAACGTCATCTCGCGATTCTTCACAAAGTACAAGTTGAGCCACTCCAAGACCAGGGAGATCTTGACCGCGTCTGCCGGGACTGGTGTGGCCGTTGCTTTTGGTAGTCCGATTGGAGGCGTCCTGTTCTCTTTGGAAGAAATGGCAACGCATTTTCCGCTCAAGACGCTGTGGAGGAGCTACTTCTGTGCTCTTGTCGCGACGTCAGTGTTGGCAGCCATGAACCCTTTCAGAACAGGTCAACTCGTCATGTTCTCCGTCACGTACGACCGCGGCTGGCACTTCTTCGAAATCGTCTTCTATCTCATTCTCGGCATTTTCGGTGGCCTGTACGGTGCACTTATGATAAAATGGAATCTCGCTGCCCAGAGCTTCCGAAAGGCTTACCTAGGAAAGTATGCAATCCCGGAGACAGTCGTCCTTGCCGGCGCAACAGCACTTCTGTGTTATCCGAACATGTTCCTCCGAATCGACATGACTGAAATGATGGAGATGCTCTTCCAGGAGTGCGAAGGCGACAATGACTACGACGGGCTTTGCGAGAAAGAGAATCGATGGTCACTGGTCTTCTCTCTCGCAATTGCAACATGTCTGCGAGCCTTCTTGGTCATCATTTCCTATGGCTGCAAGGTTCCAGCTGGTATTTTCGTACCTTCCATGGCCATCGGCGCGTCCTTTGGACGCATGATCGGCATCCTCGTCCAAGCACTGTACGAGCGCTTCCCCAATTCGGCATTCTTTGCTGCCTGTGAGCCCGATGTGCCGTGCATCACGCCAGGAACATATGCATTCCTTGGAGCTGGAGCTGCGCTCAGCGGCATCATGCATATTACAGTCTCAGTCGTGGTAATTATGTTTGAGCTGACTGGCGCCCTGACGTACATCCTACCTACCATGATTGTGGTAGGTGTCACGAAAGTGGTCAGCGAGAGATTCATGACTGCTGGAATTGCTGATGGCATGATATGGTTCAATGGATTCCCATTCTTGGACAATAAAGAGGACCACATCTTCGGAGTACCCACCTCTCAAGTCATGACTAGTAACGTCGCTGTACTCCCTTCAACTGGCATGGCTGTCAAAGCCCTACGCAAATTGCTGGACAGCACCAAGTACTCAGGTTACCCCATCGTGGAAGATCTGCAAAGCAACATCCTTGTGGGCTACATTGGGAGGACGGAGCTCGAGTTCGCCATGGAACGAGCGAAGAAAGCAGGCATGCTCGCGCCGGAGACCTCATGTTTGTTCGTCCCCGAAGAGCATATTGAACCCGTAACGCCCATGGTCACTGAGCCAGCCGTAAACTTCGACAGCATGGGCATGGCTACCGTCGACTTGAGTGCGTTCGTCGACCACACACCGATCTCGGTCAATCCGCGACTGCCACTCGAGACAGCCATGGAGCTGTTCAAGAAGATGGGCCCACGAGTCATACTCGTCGAGCAATACGGCAAATTCGAAGGACTCGTCACTGTGAAGGACTGCCTCAAGTACCAATTCAAGACCGAACATATCGAGCATGCCGCTCAGCAGCAAGATGGACCACCAGGCCCTAGCAAACTCAGTGATGCGATCTTCAGGATCAGCGATTGGTTTGCAGACCGCATCAACAACCTCTCTCGCGGTAGGCTCAAGCTGTCGCCGCGACAAGCACAGAGCTGGACACGAGTGCCGACTCAGGCTCCAGAACACCCAGCTGATGACTACCACAATGAGGACGAGATACTAGAGGGGACGGAATTCGTGATCGGAGACGACGACGCGCATGGTGTAGAGATGGACACTAGATAGATTCGTAATTCTAGACCGTTTCATGCTATACATATGTCACACTCTATCCAAGACCAACTACGCTTACCGAGACCATCATATTGGCGCATCAGCATCCTCCCCCTTGCTTAACCTCCTCTGCTCTCCACTCCAATCATCCGCATCCACATGCACAACATCCCCATCCAGCTCCAACAGATCCCCTTCGCCCTCCCGCTCCGTTTCCTCACCCAGTAACGAAGCCTCCGCTTCACTCGTACCCTCCTTTTTCCCACTGCTCTCGTCTCTCCTCCCGATCACCACATTCCCGACCGCCAACAACCCTGCCCCAACCCACCACAACCCCTTCAACTCCTCCCCAAAGATGATCCACCCCATAACCGCCGTCACCATGAAGTTCGCACTCACATTTACCACACTGACCCTTGTCGTGCTGTCCCCGCGGGTCAATGCTGCGGTGAAGAGCGCCCACATGAGCGCGTTGAAGGCGAGGTTCAGACCGAAGAAGGTGAGGCGGACCAGGAGGTCAATGGGGGTGTTGTTGGGCGGGAGGTGGAAGAAGGTGGAGATGGAGGCGGAGAGGGTTGATGTTAGGGCGGTTGTTGTTCTATTTGAGGAGGGGAGCGTTAGTGGCGGCAGCGATAAAGGGAGAGGCCAGAGGTGGTCAGTCCGGAGCAGACGTACAATTTTGCGAAGACGCCATTGAGGGCGGCACATGCGCCAGAGGCAACGGCGAGGATAATCCATAGGGGCTGTCGCCGGAGGATGTCGACAAGAGGCATATTGCTGTCGACTGGAGGTGCGAGAGACGGAGACGAAGGCTTTTTCGCCGCAGGGTGGCCTGCTTGTGACCTGGGTTTTCTTTGCTTCACGGCCATGATGTGAAATTATGCAGGTACCGCAGTCTGCAGTTGAGGCCGGCAATTTTGCCGTGATGCTGGGCGGTCGTCAGGGGTGCTGTCTTAGGTAAGTTTAGCTACGCATTCGGGGCGGAGGAGCCCTGTGACGCGTGCGGCGGAAAGAGCCGTCGTGGTGGAGGTCTGGCGGCGAAGGTTACGGGTACCTCTGACCGATGGGTTCCTCCTGCTTTTGATCCTGTCTGCTTATTCTAGTAACATGAGATGTTATACCTCTAGGTCAGCAATATGTGACCTGTTTCGTAAACAGCAGCGGACTGCTTCTGATCAACGCTGCGCATGAAGCATGTCCCAGGACGGTAGGTCCTGCCTTGGCCCCAGGTCGTCTGGGCAAGGATGCCACTGGCTTGAATACGAGCGCGCCAAACCTGTCAGGAGCCGAGTCTTAACTAAACGACAAGTGTTTCCTCTCTTCATGTACTGTAAGTTTCTCGTGCTTGCCAGTCCGAAGAGAGACGGTTTCAATCATGTTTGCCCTCAACCATCAACCTTGTGACGCATGACCGCGTCTCTCAGTTTCCAAGCATGTCCGGGGTTGAAATCGTCGGCCTCGCCATTGGCGTGGCTGGCATCGCAACAGACGTCGCCTTCAGCTTGTCAACATTCAGCCGCACAGTAAAGAGCGCCAACAAATCTATCAACTACCTTCATCGTGAAGTCTCCGAGGTTGAAACGGTAACGCACCTGATTAGCACGACACTCGGAGAAGAGAAGCTCGCCAAGGCTGCGTCCGAGAAGCTAAAGGATGCCATTAAGTCGGCGCTCGAATCATGCAAGGATGTTCTCAAGGAGATCAGTATCGCCATGAATCCGGTGAGCAATAAGAAGGACCCGCCTCCGGCGTATGCCGCGACAGAGAGGCAGCCGATGGCGAAGCCGTCATTCTTTCGTAGGCTCAAGTTTACGCTCATGGAGGAGGAGATCATGAAGATGAGAGATAGTCTCAGGTCCTCGATCGGCATGATTGGGCTTCTCGTTCAGCTTTTGCTCTCAGCTGCTCACATCAAGGAGCATCCCGGCCAAAGCCTGCCGGTCGAGCGTCTGCAGGGCCTTGCAGCGTATGGTAAGGCAAAGGAGAAGCCGGAGGAAGAAGAGAAGTCGCCTGTTAAAGAGAAGCCGGTGAAGGAGGAGAAGTCGGCTGAGGGCGACAAAGGCTGGAGAAGTCTCTAGATACGCCGCCATGCAAAGGCTCGCCCAAGCCAGTATTGTCGAAGCTGCCTAGTAAGGCAGTCAACACTGTCGCTGCCGCGTTGTCGCCCTCAGCGCCAGCGTCTGCTCCTGTCATAACCGCCATGGCTGCACATGCAACGCCTACCGCAGGAACTCCAAGACCATTTGGGGCAGCGGCGGGTCCAGTAACGACGTCCATCCCCAACAGAGAGCCCGGCGCAGAAGATCGACCGAGATTCTACGTCATGCCACCACCACCTCCACCGCCGCCAGTGCCAGGCTTGAACCCACAAAAGCCGCTCTCGTACCTGCCACCACCTCCCACACGCCCGCTATATACCCAATCCTGGCCCATCGATCTCCTCCCAGCTCCGTTCGTCGCTACCAGACCCAACTAGACGACCATTCTCGTCTCGTCACCCGCCTGCTCGAAGAGATCAGTAACCCAGACTATCACACCTCGCACCATTTACGCGCCAAAATGAGCTTGGACATCCTCTCGCACCATCTCGACGCGTGGAAGACCTACGTCACGCAGGACGACTACGATGACTTCGTCAAGTACTTCGACAAGCTCGAACTCTTTGAGATCGCTGACCACTGGCATGACTATGCTTACACGCATGGCCAAGGGGTTGAGCAGGCGCCGCTTTTCCAGACGAAGCCGACGACGAGCCTTTTCGGCTCTGGCACCACCACGGGCGCAGGGCTCTTCGGCTCCGGGGCCGCTACAGGAACCGGTGCAACCCTCTTCGGAACATCCGCAAGGCCAGCTCCGCCGCCACCAACAGCGCTCTACGGCGCACCCCAGCCTCAGCCCCAGCCCGGCTTTGGTTCCACGGCGGGACTGGATCGACCAGTGGACACGCGACCTACGCTCTCGCTCTCTCCCTCACGAGCAGCACCGCCACCGCCAGCAGCCCGACCACAGTCGCAAGCAACATACATCCCGCCGGTCTACCGACCACCGCCTCCAGCAGCAAGGTCATCGGAGCCGATAGCCTGGGGTCCTCCCCCATCAGCAGCTAAAGACTCCAAGCTACAAAGGCCCCAGACCCTGGAAAAGAAGATACGAACCCGGATGGAGCGCCACCAGCTGTGAAGCCAGCAGTGCCATTCAGCTTTGCCGACCACAGTATGCCCGTAGGTCAGCCCTCGGTGGCGATACAGCCAACCGCAGGACGTGACGCATCAAATAAGCTGGACGTGGTCAGAGACACGCCTGGGCGAGTGCCGGAGGAGCTGAAAAAGGCTGTAACAGAGGGACGTGGTACAGAGAACACATTTGTGTCGTGGGGCGCCGATTCTGAGGAGGACGACGCCGAGGACGAGGATTTTCCATTTATACTTGGAAGCGACGAGTATGACGAGGTACGCAAGGAGCACAAAAAGGTTGACGCCCTAGACGAAGAGGAAGAGGAGGGTGAGGAGTTTCCGATGGACATGGAAAAGATTCGCGCGATGCTGTTCGAGTATACGACCTTGACTAAGGATGAGGTGGAAGGAGCGCTACCGTCGATACCTGCTGTTGAATCTGCCGCACATACGAAGTAGTTATCTTGGTCTACTGTACCAGATTGGGAATAAGAGTCTTGTGCAATGTACCTGCAGTGCAGCAATGGTGTGGTATGGCGCGTCCTACTCAGATTGCATGGGCATGGTATTGTCGGTGCCCTCGTATGTTGTTTCTGTCATGGCGGAAGTGATGTTCGAAGGCATTCTGGGTGGAAGCTGCTTGAATTACAAGAAAATGCAAGGAGCTCTTTCCCGAGACGACAGCACATCCTTGACATTTGGTCGGTCGCTAACCCGCCAGCGAAATAAGCGCAGACAGTGGTGCACTGAATATGCTGTGAGTTGATTTCGCTTGTGGAATACGGGGAACAACAATGCTACGGTCTGCTACTTACAACCGAATTGCAACCATTCGAGGTGGCATCCACCTCCTAGCGCCTTGCAGCCATCAAAACTGCCGTAAAAGAGCCTTCACGGAAGAATGAGTCCTCTACTTCGCCTTCCCGTTCACAGCGGTAGCGTTGTTGGCACCAGCAGCAGCGACCAAGGGAATAGTGCCCGTCGGAGCAGGCGCCTTCC
The DNA here is from genome assembly GCF_001299255.1 of Cyphellophora attinorum. Lineage (NCBI taxonomy): Eukaryota > Fungi > Ascomycota > Eurotiomycetes > Chaetothyriales > Cyphellophoraceae > Cyphellophora > Cyphellophora attinorum. The sequence goes on from NW_017253267.1 coordinate 44,880, forward strand.
CGACCGAGAAGCTGACCTTCCGCTCCTTCCCCTTCCCCTTACCCAAATCCTTCGCCTCAACTTCCTTCATCGCCTTTGCTGCAGCTGCAGCTGCAGGACCATTCTTGCCATCAGCATCCGCAGCAGTCACTGCGCCTGGATTGCCAAGCGAACCCGCCTCATAGCCTAACGACTTGACGATACCGAGTCCCTTTGTGCGTCCCTCGCGAAACAATATCCTGTCTCCCACACTGAGGAACTCCGGCCTCTGGACGAAGCGGAATGCCACGGTAGCACGATCTCCAGTCCGGATGTACTCGCGATCGATGTCTATGATGGCACAGGTCTGGCTGACGGGTCCTACGTGCAGCATTGCCTGGTACTTTGGCCGAATGGTGGTTGCGTGGCTCAAGATGAGAACCTCGGCAACGAACTCGTAGTGCACTTTGGGCATCGTGTCGAGTTTTGGCAGGACGACCATTCCCTTGCGCACCTCCTTCCGCCGAACACGCTTGAGTGCAAAGCTGGCGGACTGACCTGCAGACACAAACGGCACCTGGATGCGTTTTCGCTCGATCGAGCGGATATTGGTTGTCTGGAACTGGCCGAGGGAGTCTGGGCCAACAATGACGTTATCACCAGTGTGTATGAGCCCGGACTTGACAACGCCAGATACCACGGTGCCAACGAAGGGAACAGAGAAGGTGTCGTTGATATGGAACTCGAATGGTGCTTGAGCGTCGTAGTGGCCGTGATGAGGCAGGATATTGAGGAATGTGCGAACCAGGTCGAGACATTCTCCAGTCACGTTGGAGACTTGGAAGACAGGGCAGATGCGCTGCGAGACGAATTGAGTGGCGGTCTCGACGGTCTGCTCGTGTGTCTTGATGAAGACTGGGATCTTGCGGGCACCTGGAGACTTCAAGATCCGGGTGAGCTGAGTAATGGTCTGTTCGAGGATGTGCGGTGGGCATATATCGATCTTGGTGATGACGACCATGACGGGGACGTTGAGGGCCAGAGCGATGCCGAGATGCTCCTTGGACATGCCGATCAGCCCGTTATTGGCTGCCACCATGAGTAGGCAGTAATTCGGAGAGCTAGATAACAGGCCGAAGACAGTCGTCCGTAGGTATCTCTCATGGCCAGCCAGGTCAGAAAAGGAGATGACTTTGGCTGAGCGAGTGCCGATCTCGGCCCAAGTCAACTTGCGGCCAGGGACGTTAGACGCAACGATCTCGCCATGCGTATCAAAGCCCATGATTTCCATGCCGACAGATGAAGTACGACCAGACTCAATCTCGTGCTTGTGACGGAAAAGGTTGACACGGGCTTTGCCACGGCCATCGTCAAGTCCGCCCTTGACGAGCACACCCAACATCGTGGACTTGCCGGCGTCGACATTGCCTACAACAGCGATGCGGGTCTCGATGACTTCCTCAGGTGTCTCCGGCTTCTGGCGAATAAGGAGCTTTCCATAGCAGGCGTTCGAAGCTGGCTTGGTCTCGGCCTCAACATCGCCGCCAACGTTGTAGGTCAGGAGTACCCGCACATCCGATTTCAATGTTGCGGCGGCCTCTGTGACTCGTGCAAGGGCTAGATTCCACTGTGTTCTGGTGAAGCCCAATGACTCGCCACCGTCCTCCAGACCTAAATCGAAGAGTGACTCGCCATGTCCTTCGTCTAATCGTGCTTGCAATAATCCTGTAAGTTGCTGCAGAGTGGCGCCAGAGTCCTCGGTCTCGTCAAGTAGCCAGTCCTTCAATTTCGTCTGCGTGGGATTGTCAGACAAGCCCAGCTGGTCGATTACGTCCAGCTCGGCGTGATCCTCGGTGACGGCTGACTGGCCTCCAGTAGAGTAGCCGCTGACGCTTGGAGCTATCGAGCTTATCCTCTGGACACGGTTCTTGGCCTGCTGCTTGTCGACGTAATCTGCGAAGTCAGACAGGGCTAACTCGCCCTTCCGTCTGTCCTGTGGCGTTTGCTTTATTCGTGTGCCCATGTTGGAGGGGGGTTTATGGCTGTAGCGGATGTTGTCAGGCGCTGGTAATTGTCGTATGGAAGCACTCACCCTCTGAGAAGAGAAGTATGAATTACTTAGTCTGCAATGCTTGTGTGTCCGCCCCCGTGATCAGTTTGGTATTCGTATTATCATATCTGTACTGGAACTGAGGTAGAGAAAGGGTGGTGGCGAGGTCAGGGCGGCTACGTTGTCATGACGGGTCTTGGTCGTCGAAGGACTTGTCGCAGTGTAGTAGAGATACGTTGTCAGATGAGTGGTTAGATCAGCGCGAAAGAGGGACGGCCACGATGATCTAGATAGATGTAGTCAAAGTGGTTTACTGAATCGAGTCATGACGGTAGTGACTCGTCTGAGTTCCGCGACTTTTGAGTCACCCCGCGTCCCCCGCGCCTGGCCGCTCTTGCTTGTTTGTACATCTACACTCATTCCTGCCTGGCCCATGCCTTGAGTCGTGCTGTCGACCTCTCGCGCGTCTTCTGCTGGCTCCTTTCGCAAGTCTGCCTTGCCATTGACGGCAATATGGCTGCTATTCAATCTGTGCTACCGCTACAGTGTCTGCCCTGTCTCGCCACATGCTGGCTGCGGTTTCTAGGGGCTCATTCTGGCCTTCGCGATGTAGCTTTGCACAAATGCTGCTCCTTCAGTGCTGAAGCAGTCGTGACTCGCAGCTTACACAGGGAGGAAGGTCATCGGTTTGTTCTGATTCGTACGAAGAGTTCCTCACGCTGGCTGGGGTGAGATGAGGACTACCGAGTCACCTGAAACCGTTAGCTACGGTATGTTTGACGTGTTATTCACAGACTTACCTCTCACAAAGAGCATGTCTGACTGCTTCTTCTGGGTCTGCTTCCGTCAGTCGATCGTGCGCCGCCCTCCAGGAGCTCGGTACCTTGATTGCATCATCGCTGTCGTCTTCGTCGTCGATGATGTAAATTGTCTCCTCTACCTCGCCAAGCACCAAGTTGCAGTGGCTGTCGTATGCCTGTAGAAGCCTGTCAGTGCGAGCCTCTATTTCCTCAGCGCAACATACGTGTAGGCGGCCCTTCAATTCACGGTCGCCTCGAAGTTTGACGAACACTACTTCGTTCAGAGAAAGCCGTACTAGATCGAGGGGCTCAGACACGGGGCCCGCAGCATCGTCGCCCGAGTCTGCCATAGTCGCACCGTATGTGAAGTGTCGAGCGGCGTGCAGTGAAGCCGAAATCGATCGTCCAGATCGCGCAGACAATAATTTCTGCGGGGAAAATGACGTTCGCCCGAAACGGAACTCGGCCTTCCTAAAACAGCTTCTATTTGCTCGTTCGAATGGTCATGAACATATATATGGATTCTCTCGCCGCGATTTTGCCTCGCCGAAGGCACCTTGAAGTTGAGCCGGATATTTGTGTTACTCCCCCTCCTTGGACTTAGGGGAAATCTGGGAGCGGCGGCGGCGTTCGATGGACAACACATTGCATTTTCGCTACGAATGTGTGGGATTAAGGCAGTGAATCTCAATCAGTGCCGACGCCTTCCTGATGGACTTTGGTCTGGGACCCAATCGAAGGTACTTCGCTTCAACTAAAGCAGCGGCTTCTGACGCACGTCACTTGCATATTCTCCCTTCACTCTTCCATTGTCCGTGTCTCCTGTCACGAGACCGTATGTCCTATCTCAGTCAAACAGTGAGATGTGCCAACTCTCCTGCTGGCCGCAAGACTTGTGCAGTCCACAGGCCTGCTATCGACCACGCCGGTCGGATGAGGCTGGGTTGCCAGGGACTGCTTCCGTTTTGTTCACCTCCCGGTATCGCTTCTCTTCATAGCCTTACGTCGAAATTGCAGCTGACCACGGGCGAACCGCATTCGTACTTATCACTTCTCTGACAAACCCCAGCCATTCATGGTTTTGCCTTTCTCTCCCCGCACTGTAAAAGGCACATCATTGACCACGTCGAAGGTGCGTCCGCCGATCGGGACCTGCCGATCTAGACCATATAGGGAGGCCTTTGTATCTTTGCTTCTGTGAATGACTGCATCTCGGCCGCGAGAACGGAAACCGTGACCATGGCAGAAGCACCAGAGACCATTCCCTTCACATACTACAGAGGAGGAACCAGCAAGGCGCTATTCTTCCACGCCAAGGACCTGCCACAACCCGGGAAGCTACGCGACCGTCTACTTCTGCGGCTGATGGGCTCGCCTGACCCCATGCAGATTGACGGGATGGGTGGCACTCACCCCGTCACAAGCAAGATAGCAGTCCTTGGCCCCAGCAAAAGACCTGGCGTGGACGTCGACTATGACTTTGCCCAATGCAGCATACGGACCAACCACATCAGCTGGGAAGGAGGGTGTGGCAACATCAGTAGTGCTGTTGGACCTTGGGCCATTTCTCAAGGACTCGTCGATGCACGTTCTGGTACTAGTAAGGATACCGCCCTAGGGACCGTGAAAGAAGTCAGGATATGGATGGTAGGTCTTGGAAACATGCTCATCGCTCACGTTCCGGTCAATGAGAAAGGAAGAGTGATAGAGAAGGGACAGCAGGCGATCGACGGTGCACCAGGTACAGGAGCTGCAATATGGATGGACTACAAGGAGGTAGGTAAAAGTCCATCACGACATGCCATAGTGGCTGACGGGCGACCTTCAGACAGCAGGTGGAGCATGTAAGAAAGGTCTTCTACCCAGCGGTAATCCGGTCGATTCTGTGACAGTCCGAGGGAAAGAAGTCGAAATCAGTATCTGCGATATCGCCAACATAATGGTCTATGCTCGAGCAGCAGATCTCGGCATCTCCGGAACGGAACCTGCACGAACTCTGAACGAGAGCAAGCAGCTCATTGATGACGTCCGGGAACTTCGAGGGCGCGCTTCCCAAATGATTGGCTTGTGTAGCAGCTGGGAGAAAGTTGATGAAGAGATCCCCAATCTGCCCTATGTGGTTTTACTGGTCGAGTCAAAAGATGGGGATGACGGCGATGTGCAGGGTCGGCTGTTCCTCGACAACTACTGCCACTCATCGATGGCAGGAACTGGAGCAACTTGCACGACAGCTTGTGCGCATATAAAGGGCACGCTCGTCAATCAAATGTCTCGACCACTGCAGCGGAAGCTACGAGCATTCAAAGTCGGGCATCCTGTTGGTCATCTTCCGGTGATAGTCCAAGTCAAGTCGGGCACTGGTATCGATGCAGGCAGGTTGCCAGAGTTCAGTACGCTGAGTTTTGTCAGGACGGCTAGGCAGATCGCAAAGGGTGAGTTGTGTATACCGGAAGACTTCGATTGGGCCGCTGGTCGTTTAGAGATTAATGGTGGACTGAATGGACACTGAGTCTGAGCACTGAGCGAGTAGACGAGGACATAGTGTTCTTGCGACGTGAACTGTGAGTGCAGCATGTAATGAAGCAAATCGTTATGGCACAAACCAGGACTCACACAAGATTGTACAGAGCGCGCCCCAAAGCGAGGCAACCCCATTTGACAGGGCTGCAGTCCCCGTGCCTCTCACTCTCTCTTCTTATTTCAACGTCGCTCCTTCTTCCGTCTTATTCACTCGCAGTCAAGTGCAGTCAAGTGCGCTTTACAGACGCATGCGCCCCTCACTATAAGCATCTCTCTCTTGCATTATTGTACTTCTGACCAGATCGCCACCAGATCTTCCATCAAAATGAACTCCTGAAATCGATCCGGAACTCGGCACGCTGAAGGCTGTTCGTCCGAACCGGGGACAAAAGTCCGTCCCCTAATTCGCAGGCCAGATCAACCTCTGCTGCTGTGTTTCTCGCACCGCCGGTCGTCGTAGCCTCTTTGCGCGTCCTCGGTAAGTCGTTTATGCACCCCAACTATGTATGCACGCCCACGCTTAAATCCGTCTTTCCTTGAATGATGCTTGACGATTTCTTCTCTCGATCCCCTCGGTCCCTTCACCAGCGACATCAATTCGTGTTCATACTACTATACCAAAAGCAGCGACTTCCCAGCCTGCGATCATTCATCTAGGTTAGCAATCAAGAGTTCAGCAAGAGTTATCTCATTTGGGAAGGACAGGAGCCTGTATCTAAATATCGAGGATTTGCCATGGCGGATGCCGAGAAGCTCGGCTCAGAGTCAAACCAGACCACCCCAAGGAATTTGGACACCCAGATACGGTCCTCAATACCAGACGACGAAGCAGACCTGGAGAAGAGCGACCTGACGACCACTAAGGCTGTTTTGCCGACTGTAGAAGCTGTCAACGACGACCCAAATGTCGTCGATTGGGATGGACCAGATGACCCAGAGAAGCCTATCAACTGGACGGCGTTCAAGAAATGGAAGAACATCTTCGTCATTTCGTCACTCACGTTGCTCACGCCTTTTGCGTCCTCGATGTTCGCCCCCGCCATTCCCAGTGTCATGAGGGACTTCAACGCAAACAGTGTGGCCTTGGGTGCCTTCGTTGTGTCCGTCTACGTCCTCGGCTATGCTTTTGGACCCCTGATCATTGGACCAATGTCTGAACTGTACGGCCGGCTATGGGTCTATCACATCAATACTGCCTTGTTTGTGATATTCAACATCGCGTGCGGCTTCGCGCAAGATCTCAATACAGAGATCGTGCTGCGCTTCTTTGCTGGATTTGCCGGTGTTGCCCCGATGACGGTTGGATCCGGCACGATCGCCGACCTATTCAAGCAGGAGGAGCGCGGCAAAGTCATGTCCGCATGGACGCTTCCCATTCTACTAGGACCTACTCTGGGACCCGTGGCTGGATCGTACATCAGCGAAGCCCTTGGCTGGCGATGGGACTTCTACACTCTCAGTATAGCTGCAGCCGTCATGTTCGTCATCGCCATCGCCCTGCAAGACGAGACCTATGCAATCACTCTCCTTCAACGCAAGGCAAAGAAGCTGCGGAAAGAAACCGGAAACGAAAAGCTCCAATCCGCCCTGAAGCCCGCCAAAAAGCCAACCGATCTCTTCTGGTCCTCTATCGTGCGTCCGACCAAGATGCTCTTCCTTTCGCCTATCATTTTCGGCCTGTCTCTGTACATCGCCGTATGCTACGGATATATGTACCTCGTCTTCACCACGATCACCGAGCTTTTCGAGAAGCAGTACGGCATCGCCCACGGTAACGTCGGCCTGACTTTCCTGGGCATTGGTGTCGGCCAGTTCTTAGGGTTGTTTGTGTTTGGTGGCATGTCAGATCGAAGCCTGAAAGCTCAAGCAAAGAAGAACGGAGGAGAGATGAAGCCAGAATATAGGCTGCCTCCTTTAGTGTGGGGTGGCATAGCCATGCCGGCCGGCTTGTTGGTATATGGATGGTCTGCGGAATATACGGTGCATTGGATCGTCCCGATCATCGGAACCACAATTGTCGGCGGAGCTATGATTTTGATCTTCATGCCTATCGGTAAGTGCCACAGAGTTCCTTGCACTGGTGAATAGTGCCCAGCTAACATCACACTCTTCCAGGGACGTACCTGGTCGACGCATACACACGTTACGCCGCCTCGGCCATGGCAGCGAACACAGTGCTGAGGAGCGTAGGTGGCGCTGTGCTGCCCCTCGCTGGGCCGAAGATGTTTCACGCCCTGGGCTATGGCTGGGGAAACACGTTATTGGCAGGAATAGCGGTGCTGATGCTGCCGATCGTGTTTGTGTTTTTGAGGTACGGGGAAAGGATACGGACACATCCAAGATTCCAGTTGGATCTGTAGACATTATCCCTCGTAAATGAGAATCCGAAATTTACCTCCAGAAAGAGATGCCATGCCAAGACTGATGTGTTTTTGAAATGTTCCGCATACTCAATCTGAAAGTCATCCTCCGTACTCGGGTCATCGCTCGGAAGACCAAGGTTTGATTGCAGACCATCCAACCTCTCTATCTAAGAAGGTCATTCACTGACTCATGCTACTATGCGCTATCAGACTATCCAAGTCGGCCATCTTTCCCTCAATAGTTATCCGAAGTAGGCTACAGATGCCATGTTGCGCGTATCTCCGCCCAGAACGTAAGCACGACGTCCTGACTTGTGTCCCCTAGACTCTTGATCTACGTAAGTAAGTGATACCAACTAACACAGCACGCCCGCCGTCACCATGGACGACCACCACAGCCCAAGCGCAACATCAACCCTCTCCGAACTACAATCCGGCGCCCTCTCCGTCACTGACTACACTACGCGCCTGCTCGACAGAATCAACAAGCGAGAACCCCAGATCCACGCCTGGGCGTACCTCAACAACGACGCCGCTCTCTCAGAAGCCGCTATCATCGACGGCGTGCCCACCTTCAACGCGGTCCGCTCCACGGCCTTGCAATCGGCATCAAAGACGTCTTGCAAACACGCACATTTCCCACATCGCTCAACTTCCCACCCCTCTCCCCACCAAACCAGCCCATCCTTACCAGCCAAGACGCCACCGCTGTCCGCCTCCTCCGCGAGGCCGGCGCCTTGATTATCGGCAAAACGACCACCACCCAGTTCGCGTCCACTACGACAGGCGGGCCGACCGTCAACCCGCACTCTCCACCCGGAAAAGCGCACACGCCAGGCGGTTCGTCATCTGGCTCCGCTGCCGCAGTCGCGGATGGACACGTGCCGCTCGCGTTGGGAACGCAGACGGGCGGCAGCATTGTGCGTCCAGCCTCGTTCTGCGGCGTGTACGGGTACAAGCCCACCTGGGGCATGGTCAGCACGGAAGGCATGGCGCGGTACAGCACGACATGTGACACCGTCGGGTTCTTTGCGAGGAGTGTTGAGGATTTGGAGTTGGTGGCGAGCGTGTTCCAACCCCTTGCTGCCATAATGGGGAGTGCGTCTTCGCCGAGAGAGGTTTTCCCCCCAGGCTCAGGCACGAAAGTCGCGCTGTTAAAGACGCATGTCTGGACCGACCTCGACAATTCCACTCCGAACCTCGAGCGCGCCTGGCTAGAGACTCGCGATCGCCTTATCCGCGCCGGGTACGAACCCGTGGAGGTCTCCCTTCCCAGCGAATTCGCGGCCATGACGACCTACCACGCCAACATCCTTGCGCACGAAGCCGTCGCGCAATTTTGGACTTTTTACACCAATCCTGAACACAGGAAACATCTCGACCGAGTCATCGTCGACGGCGTCGAGAAGGGTCTGCAGCTATCGCGCTCGCCGGAGACGATGAGAGAAGCGTACGACGGTGTAACGAAGCTGAGGACGCTGTGGGATGAGTGGGCGAAGGTGTGGGATGTGATTGTGACGCCGAGCACGAGGGATTGTGCGCCGAGGGGGTTGGAGTGGACGGGGGATGCGTGCTTTAATGCGATGTGGACGGCGTTGGGAGCGCCTTGTGTGGCGTGCCGGGGTTGGTGGGTTGGAGGTGAGGGGGGATGATGATGATGTTGCGGAGGAGGCGTACAGGATGCCAATCGGGATGACGGTCGTGGGGAGGCGGTGGGAGGATGGGAAGGTTTTGAGGATGGCGAAGACGTTGGGAGAGGTGCTCGGTGATGGCGGAGGTGGTAGATAGGGTGGAGGCGAAGCGTCGTGAGGACAGGCAGGTAGGCATGAGTAGAGTGTGGGGAGAGCGTTCAGTATAGAGACGACGGACACCACTGTTGTCCTGCTGACGGAGGGATATGTACATGAAGGCAACAGCAACTGGCTGGACTGCTCGCAATGACACATAGCAAAGCTGTAAAGACGTCGTGTTGAGATTCATACACAAGCATGCTCCAACACATGGTCTTGGTTCTATCGCCATCAGGCTCGCCGTTCTCATAATCAACGAAGCCTTTTCCTCCTTCCTGCACTGATTCCACGCGGATGCTCCCATTGCGCAGCTTTCCATGGCCACTGCATCGTATGCCCGGGTGAGAGAGCGCGCGATATATGCACTCGAATTTGGACCCGGCTATTTGATGTCGCATGAACGATGGTAGTGCTAACAGGTGGGCACTCACTGCGCTCTCTTCTCAGATCAGACGTGATACAAGCGCAGTATGTAGTCGAAGCCGCTGCCATTCGTTGCATGACGCGATTCTGATCTATTGTACTGGTCTCCTGGTACACTACGACTGGAGGTCCAGGCTGCATCGACGTACAGACCCCGGACTGACAACTTGTGGTCCCTTCGTAGGCCGCCGTGCTGTTGTGGACGACGGCCCTGGGCCTGCTGTTCAGCGCGGCGGAGGCCTGTTCTGGTCTGAGACATGTTCATGAAGCCCAAAGGTCGTGGTGTTGGCAATGTTTGCAGGATGAATACCCCACGGCTGGTTGAGAAACGCTGCCGACTTGGCGATGCAGGGCAGTGCAGAGGCGATGTAGTGGAAGGTTCGCAGCGATAGTATTGTCGAGAGGCTGCTCTCGATGTTTTCATCGTGTCGTTCTGTGGACCTCGGTTTTCGGCGATCGCGGTACTAAGCGACACCAGCGATCGTCTCCCTCTTCAGGTCGTTGACCACCATGTACCGCCCCATACTGATCCATCCCCACCTGAACCAGACCATCTGACTTTTGTGACCTGAGATCATTGCATCTCGCGCCTTCCAGTACCTCGACATGTCACTGTTGAAGAGCACCTTGTCGCCGATCTTCTTGCTACCGCCACTAATCAAGCCTTGGAGCATAGTGGGGATTGTGTCGAAGATGAAGCTGTATTTCCGTGCAATATTGACGGTGGTAAGGGTGTACAGATTTACGGGGCACGCATAGCCAGAGTGGCCGCGCATGAGATTGGACAAGAACGTGCGTGCGCCGTTGTATAGAGCGATGTGATTCGGATGCGATGATATGCCTTGATTGTCAAAGGTGACGAGGACGTCGATCGTTGCTCGCGGCCCAGCCGGGACGGCTGGTGGTGGAGGAGGAGTAGTGGGTACCGGACTCGGCGTGGAAGACTTGCTGCTCTTCTTGACAGACTTGGAAGACGTCTTCTTGTCTGATTTGCTCGGTTTATCGTTCTTTTCAAGCGCCGGAGGGGTCAGTGAGGGTGGCGGACCGTTCAGCTGCGGCGCAAACGCACTCGCCAATACACGAGAGATGTCGTCGGGTGACCACTTTTGGTCCATGCCGTCCTTGAAGCGCTTCTCATCATCCAAGATGAATACATCTTCGCGTTTTCGGATTCCGAGAGTGACTGCTGCGGCCTCAAGCTCTTTCCGGCGCGTGTCTCCTAGCCCGTCGGCATTACCAGTCGAGAGACACAGGATCTTGACGTGGTTCTCGAGTGAAGGACTGGTGAGGGCCTGAAGTGTGGGCGAGAAGAACATGGACTCGTCATCAGGGTGCGCAATCAGGAGTATGATACGCTTATTCCGTAGAGTCGCTGGTGCTGGCGGCGCAAAGCTCGTGGTCAGGTGCCATAGTGCGAAGAAGAGCACCGGCGCAACTAGAAGCGCGATGAGCGCGGTCGCCATAGCGAATGAGGTAGATACTGTATGTTCAATTCACCGTCTACGTGCTTTGAGCCGTGTGCAACACCAGGAAGAGATGCGCATGGTCTTGATGTTGTCGTCAGTGGTGCTGAATGTGTGCGGTCGGCGGCGGGAGTGTGAACTAAGGTGGATCTGACATGTCACGAGAACACTTCTAGGACATACGCGTGTGCGAAAGAGCAGGGGTCAGCCCGAACCACGGCTTCTCACCACAGCATCAGTGGAGAGGAAGGAAAAAGCGGTCTGGCAAGCGTTGCATCGTTCTCGCCACCTCGCTTCCTCCACAATTTCAGCGACGAAATGATCGACAGGCACCGCTGCCAGATCTGGAAGAACTCTACGGAGGAGCAGAAGGAGCTGCTTGCACAGAGCCGCCAAGCTGGTTTTCCTGCTCGATTGGGCGCTGAAGTAAGCGGGGATGTGCCCAACTTGGTAATTCAAAAGCGGCGGCAGATTTCCCTGGACTTCAATTTACGCGTATTATCTGCGCAAGTAGATGTCTCCCCGATGTCAGGCCGCTAGAGAATGTATGCAAAATAGCGAGTTGCTATAGAAGCAGGAACGAGTACTGTAGCCTGAGTTGGCCTACTTGCCACGCATGGCCGCTATAGCGACACGATACAAAGCCCGAGTTCTCGCCTGCCTAGCATGATGGAAGCAGTAATGTTATAAATAAGGTCTGCGAGAAGGCTATCGTGTGCTTTCGAGTAATCAGCAGCTATCAACCAACAACTCACATCAATTGAATCAACATGAGCAAACCAACGATCGTTTTCGTTCACGGCGCATGGCATACGCCTGCTCACTTTGAGCCACTGAGCAAAGTGCTTCAATCTCACGGCTACTCTACCCGCATAGTCGCACTGCCGTCTGTTGTGCCCACTGGAGAGGCACCACCAGAGGACATTCGGTCCGATATCTTCGCTGTGAAAGAGGTCCTGGACGATGTGTTGGCGGGAGGTGCCAACGCCCTCCTTGTGCCTCATAGTTACGGCGGCATACCAACCACCTCCGCCGTGAAAGGACTCGACGCCCAGACACGAAGCGCTGATGGTCATGAAAGCCACGTCGTGGGCCTGGCGCCGATAGCTGCTTTCATACCTCGACAGGGCGAAGCTCTGGGTCCATGCGTTGACCTTCCTAAGGGCGACCATGGAAAGTATCCGGGCGACGATAAGACGTGCTACATCCCAAAGGAAAAGGTGCATGACCAGATGTTCAACGGAATGTCGGAGGAAGACTCTCAACGGTGGCGAGACAAGCTCAAAAGTCAAGGACGAAACGCCATGTTTCTTCTGGAATCAGAATACACGGCTTCCAAAGATTTTCCGGTACACTGGCTGTTCTGCAGCAATGATCATGCCTGTATGCCGGACTGGCAACGGCTGAACATCAAGAAGATGCGGGAGGACGGGGCGAATGTCAGAGTGGAGGAGATAAATGCAGATCATTCACCTTACCTGTCGGCGATAGAGCGAACGAGCGACTTCATTCGGCGAAGCGCGGGGGAGAGCATATCTCTCTGAAGGCATCATGGGCTGTTCACGATCTGTAACGGCAGGCAGCTTTGCAGAAGCAGGAGAGGAGGGGCCACGTCTCTGCTGGTGTGAATGAGGAGCTTTTGGAACCAGTGTCAGCATTGAGGATATCTTCAGACTAGCATAGTGAGACCAACCATAACGCCTTCCCCGAGAAACGCCAGTAACTTAGCATCAGCTGAGCTGTCTCCAATTCGTCCTCGCGTATCTGTGATTTGTGGTGTGTGACTGACAGATCGACTGTCTGACGCCTGGACCTAGTATCGATAACGGGTAGAATAGTCCTTTGGCGAGACGACCAGACCACGACCCTTCTTTGCGCCCTTGTAAATGGTCTCGATGATATCGATCAATTCTTGCTTGTCTTCGAGGACCCAGTTGAGTTTGTTGTTGTTACCGGTGCCAAAGTCACACATCATGTGCTTGTTGCGGAAGAAGAACATGATGGTCATTGGATCGTAGAGTTCGTACATCTGCTTGAAGTCGGGAACTTGGTCGAGATCGCAGACATAGATGACGGCAAAATTCTTGACTCTTTCGGCGATCTTGTAGAGTACTTCATCTTGACGCATACAATCTGCATCCCAGTCGCGACCGAAGCGTATGACGACTAGGCGCTCTTCTTCGGTAAGGATGGCTTGGTCGACGTGCCAGGCTGTGACGAGATGGGGAATGACAACGGAGCCCATTTTGATAATAAGGTATTTGAGTCGGGTCGGGAGGGCGTCTTACGAGATTTCGTGGTTGAGTGTATTGCGCGGAAGAGACGGACGGTGTGGGTGGTGGAGATGTTTATATGGGGGTCTGGTGAAAAGGTGATCAATTCTGGAGTGACTCAATCGCTGCCTGGGAAAAGCTTGGCAGTGAGTCAGGACAAGTTCTTCCCCGCAATTCCAAATTTTGGAGAGCGACACCTGCACTCATCCACGACCTCACAAGGAGCCGCGATCAGTCTGACAAGACAGTCATGTCAAACAGCATAGCCGGCAAGACAAACGGCACAGCATCCGAAACCATCTCAAGTCTACGTACAGCCCTCACCAACGAAAACACCGCGCTTGCGAAACGATTCCGGGCACTCTTCTCACTCAAACATGTCGCCTCACAAGAGCCAGGTCCGGAAGCCTCAGACGCCATCAAGGCAATCGCAGCGGCTTTCGCCTCGCCATCAGCACTATTGAAACATGAGCTTGCCTATTGTCTTGGTCAAACGAAGAACCTCGCCGCTGTGCCGTTCTTACGGGCTGTTTTAGAGAATCGATCAGAAGATCCCATGTGTAGACATGAGGCAGCCGAGGCGCTGGGCGCGCTAGGAGACATCACATCAATCGAGTTGATGGAGGACATGAGACAAGACGAGAAAGAGCCAGTCGTGGTACGCGAAACATGTGATATTGCGCTGGAGAGGATACGATGGCTGAATTCGGACGCCGGCAAGAGCGAACAACTCAAGAAGAGTGACTTCACCTCCATCGATCCTGCACCACCAATGCCGGCTTCGGAAGCGTCGTCGTCGATAGCAGATCTCCAGAACACCCTCCTCGACACAAAGTTGTCCCTTTTCCTCCGCTACAGAGCCATGTTTGCTCTCAGAGATCTGGCATCTCCACCTGATCTACCTACTGCCAAGCCAGCTGTTCATGCGCTGGCATCGGGATTTCGAGATCCGTCGGCGCTGTTCCGGCATGAGATCGCTTTCGTCTTCGGCCAACTCTCGCATCCAGAATCGATACCTGCCTTACTGGCAGTCCTCGAGGACAGTAAGGAGGAAAGCATGGTGCGACACGAGGCAGCAGAAGCCCTCGGTAGTCTTGGAGACGAGCCTGGCGTGGAGGACATGCTCAAGCGGTTCTTAGACGATCCGGAGCAAGTGGTTCGCGAAAGTGTGGTCGTGGCTCTCGACATGGCCGAGTATGAGAAGAGCACTGAGATGGAATATGCCTTTGTCCCTCCCACAGTGGCGGCTGTATCATAGAAAATAATCTCCACAAACAGAGTCGGAGCTTTCAGTTGTTCTCAACGTCCTTCCATCCGCATTGACATCGATAGAAAACCGTCGTGCCCTCGTCCGCGCTTCGAAGCTGCTTGGTGTGGTAAAAGACTTCCTTCCTGCCACAATTTGGACATGTCTTGGCGACGACTGATTCGACTTGCAATTCCTCGACGTCGACAGCTTGCACATCAGATAGCTTGTCTCTGAGCGTAGACGGAAAAGCGCTGGGTTTTGATCTGGAGGTGACCACTTTCGACGAGGTGTCTTTTGTAAACTTTGAGCAGTCATCGCATTGAATCATGTCATCCTTGTTCTCTCCTGGGATGACTCGCGGTAACAGCGAGCCACACGCATCACAGAATAGTAGACTGCCGATAGCGACCATTTTGGATGGCTCTCAGATATCGCTCACCTCTGGATCGAGACTGTTTTGCTCTGAATATGAAACGGTGAATGACAATAATTTGATCTTCACTGCCGGACTTGAAGCCAAGGCTGAGATTTTTAGCCTTGCATCGAGACCCCTGCTACCCCAGTGACTGCCCTGCAGCCCGCGATTTCGTCTACTCCAAAGTTCAGACGCAAACACAACATTCAACATCTCGCAGTTTGCTGCTCCTTCCATCTGCTTGATTCATCGAGAAGAGAAGCTACCTTAGTATCGATGGGCAACGACGCCGCCCTTACTCTCCTCCGATCGCCCTTGCCGTCGTCTTTGAGTGCTACCAGTCGATAGTCCTGCTGGTAATTCAATGGCACAGATGCGTAGAGACTGATCATGTCTCAGCCGTCGAAAGAGCAGGCACCGCTTCCGCCATACCGACGACCGCTTACTTTTGCTGAAGCTCTCCGGTTCACACCACTGACAACCTCGCCTCTTCAGCCTTCTGACCAGATTCCGCTTCCCAGAGTTGGTCACCAATCACAACATGTGCCCTTCACATCTGCTGTGGATCGCAAAGTGGTAGCAGGCATCAAAATCACACCGAAGGTACACGATGAGCTTCAAAGACTACTCGAAGCCCAATCTTTATCCGAGTTCAAGTTCAAGAGGCAGCCGAAACCAAATAGTGCAGATGCTCCAGCACCAGAACTTTCTACGCTTGCCAGACATGTCTACGAGGGCAATCCGCTCGATGTCGCCTACCGACCAGATAGCACACAGCCGCTGAATGCCCAGTTCCCAGTCACCAAGGCGAAAGCTGCTCACGACTCCGCATTTCAACAGAATTTCATACTTGAAGTGCCAAACAAGCAGCCTGTGGCCAACTCAGCTACCCGTCCAGTCATCCAGATCCGGCAGCCTGAAGGTTTTCGTCCTCAAGACTATGCTCGTGCACCAGACTCGCCAAAGCGACGCAAGCTGGACAATGGAGATCTCGATGCCGCTCGAGCCCTACGACAACGAACACAGCGAGAGCTTGGCGATCATAGCCTCCACCAGCTTCAAAACCTGCTTGATACCATCTCGCAAGCCAGGAGCCAGTTCGAAGATGCCGGGACGGAGTTCGCAGGCCCACAAGTGTCAGCATTGCTTGAGCCAGGTCATGAAGACGATGACTTACCGTACCGACTCACGAGTAGTGCCCTAGAAAAGCTTCGAGCGCGACTCAGTAGCCTGGTCGATCTGAAACGCTTAGGCGAAGTGTCACAGGACGACATTCAGCAGCTGAGGCAATTGTGTGAAGGCTCGATCAAGAGAACACAGACTCTCAATTTGAGGCTCGAAGACAATCCTACTGAAGAGGAGGTCGAAGAGTGGCAGAAGAGGCTCATCATCGCCGAGTCTGGACTTGGATCCGCGTCGGTCTATCTTTTCACCGCTATGGGAGACAAGCCGGTTGAGGTCGACGCAGATATTTTGATGGCCACGACTGCTGCCTTGGAGAATGTTTTCGATTCCTGCCTGGTTCCAGTCATTCAATCTCGACCAGATGGACAAAGCGCGTATCTCTTTCAGCAAGCTTCCCGCAATGAAGCGATTTTGAAACGGCTGCTGGACGCTGGCCGCAAGTTACTCGAGCAACTGTCACTCGCATGCGTGCAGGTCAGCGAGGCATCAATCTGTCAAGTACCGACAGAGTTTCTGGCTGCTAGGCTTATCTTCGTGCAAAACTCAAACAAGGAAAAGACTGCGGCTATGAATCCCAAAGCATACGAGAGAACCAGAAAATCAGTCATGTCATCCCTCGCACGACTGTTTGCAGCATTCCCTGGCGACAGAAAGCCTATTCTCGATGAGATCCTGGTGTCGCTTGACAAAGTGCCTTCCACAAGCCGCAGCGCTCGTCAGTATACTCTGGGCGAAGGCAAGAATGTCATGCTTGTCTCCGCACTCCTCCTACAACTTGTCCAGACTTGCGTGTTGGGCAGTGGTCGGCGCACTAGGTCTCGTCTTCGCAACCGCAGCGATGACCACAGCGATTCCAATGACGTGGACAGTGAAAGCGAGTCTGATCAGGCAGCCGAACCAGACGCCGTATCTTCACTTCGGAACAAAGCAGACGAGTTGTACAGTGCTGCATTCAAGACGAGTCAAGAGATTGTCTACTATCTAATAGACAAAGCTTCCGGGGTCTCAAAGACTGGCGATTCGCCTTATCGCAACATTCTCGACCTGTTCATTGAGGACCTGGTCACTCTGCTTCTATTGCCAGAATGGCCCGCGGCCGCTCTCACCCTCGAAGTTGTCTTTCAGAGAATGACCTTGCTTGCCCGCACTGACAAAGCCGCGGGAGTCAAAAACATGGCACTGGAGTCGCTCGGAACCGTCGGCGCAGCATTGCAGCTTCGAAAAAGGCCGCGCAAGACCAGGCTGCGCTCTTGGACAAAGGTGACGGTGCTTCTTCAGATGTTGCCGGCACGCTCGTGCAATTCACTAACGATCAATTCTCACGTACTTTGAGTGCCGAAGAGCTCCTGGGTCCACAAGGGCCATTTGTCCTGACATGTCGGCATTACAATCTGCAGCACGCTAAGAAAGATGCAAAGACACTGAGATCTCGCTCATCACATAGCTTCTTTCTAGCTCAATACGCCACCATGTTCTGTCGCCGCGTGGAGCACGATGCTGATGACGCCCAAAGCTTGCTCGACGAGATTGAGGAGGCTAGCTCGGAGACTTCGTCCGTCGCCCACATCGACGAAATAATGCCACGCGAAGCTCAGCTGGCGTATACACTGAGCGTTCTGAATCTTCCCATATGCCAGAGATATGGATCGATTGCCCAGACGCTGCTCGCCTCATTGTCGAGTGAGCAAGCGCACGTACGAAGCCGGAGCATCAAAAGCATCGTTACGATGCTGGAGACTGATCCGTCTCTTCTGGATTCGCAAGAGTTGCAGATTGACCAGTACATCTTTCCGTGCGCATCCGATGATTCTGCGCTGGTCAGAGACGCTGCCCTTTCTCTAATTTTCCATTTCCTCATCTCCAGGCCTGCGTACGAGGAACGTGGATTCAAGAAGCTCATAGAGTGCACCAAGGATGACAAGATTGGCGTGCAAAAGCGATCGATCGGGCATCTGGCTGAGATCTACGCACGCGACGCAAGACCGTATCTGAGAGCGTCCATTGCAGAGACATTTCTCCGACGGACTTTAGACGTCGAGGAGTCTGTCGCCGAACTCGCTTGTCGAAGTTTGCTTGATGCCTGGTTCACCAGCAACTTCGCCCTCGCCAAGGAAGCAAGAGACTCGGCACGGGCTGTCGTTGCTATCGAAGATCTTACAGCACATATGGTGGCTACGTTGGACCGTGATCGCGAACTGCTGGAATTGCCGCCGTTGCTAACACGTTTCCTGTTGTGGCAGTCTAAGGACTCGAAAGCTGCGGCAGATTTCAACGAGCTTCTCAGCCGGATCAGCGAGAGACTGTTCAACATTATCATCGCTGCACAGGCTGATCCATCCAGTCTCGAGCTGCTTGTTTGTCTAGCGGAAGCCCGGCCTCAATCGCTTGCGCCTGCCCAACTGTCACATTTGCGGCAGTATCTGAAATTCAGCAATTCAGAAGATCTCAAGATGTTCAAGGCAGTTCTTGCCATCTTTCAGCACGTACTACCACACTTGTCGTCATCGCACCACACTCTTCTCGATGAGATCCGAGGCGACATTCGCCAATCGATCACCAAGCTACGCCTTCGGAGCGACCTGGACCAGGTCTTCTTGTGCCTGAGGGCAATCGAGGACGTTGTGCCTATGCCAGAACGTTACGTTGCGATGATACGCTCAATTATTGGACAACTTGACAAGGCGTCATCGGATCAGCGCCGTCGATTCATTGTCATCCTCGGCTCTCTCGGCAAGCACCTCGACGTTGAGAAATTTGTCTTGAGGGGACTGATTGATTCGTACAAGGGCGGTCCAATCGCTGGATTCCTGGCCGACACAGTCTACCCTTACGTCACTCGGCCTGACACAGAGGCAGTGCAATTGACTGCGCTGGACAGCCTAGGCTGTATCTGTCAAGCCTCGCCTGCTCAATACACCAAAGGCCGGGTGTTAGACTTATTCATTGACTGCCTGCAGCAGACGGATGGGTCGAGCTCCCGTTCGTACGCGCTGAGAACATTTCATGATCTGTTCACCAGTCTCAGCGAGCCTCAGGCAGAATCTGGCGAGTCAAAGGAAGACGCGGACACTGTACAGGACCTGAAACGTATGGGAGGCAATAATAAGGTGCAGGGTAATAGCAGCGCCACATCTCAGCTGGCAACGAAGATCTTCGGGCCCATCAAAAAGATCGCCCTCGAGACTCTGGGCTCAGATTTGCTTTTGGCTGGACGCACGATTGCCAGTATGTCAAAGCATGGCATGTTTCACCCGAAAGACTATGCTGGTGTTTTCATCGCCCTACAAACTGCACAGGACCCCGACGTTCGAGAGCTCTTCAACCAGGCCCATGCTAAATCTCACGGTTTGCACGAATCCGTGTGGGAACGTGAATATGTGGGCGCCGTTCAAGAAGCCTTCCGATATCAGTTCAACACAGCCGAAGACCCGTCCGGAAGCCATCAGGGTCAAGCTAAGCTGGCCGCGTGCTTTGCCACGATCAACACAAGCGGTTCCAAGTACGTGAAGAAGTTCGTCAGCAACATTATTACCAGGATCAATACCGACCCAGCCAAAATAGACATTTCGGAGCCTCGCCCATATCACTTGTTATTCGTGCGCTTTGTGGCGCAAAATCTGGCGTTCTTCGACTACACCAAGATGGAAGATCTGCTGCATACTATACTCCAACTGGAGATTGTGTTCAGCAAGAACGGCGGTGAAATTGCGCAGGCGATCGAAAGCACCCTTCCTCTCACGAAAGCTAGCACGCCAGATGCCACAGTGAACGGCATAGGAGACGAGCAGGTTGTCGTCAACGGAGAGGATTCGACCGCGGTTGTAGCGACTCAAGAAAACATCAGCGCCATCGATCAAGATCGGCTCAAGCGACTTGCAACGGCGGCGTGCGCAGTGACGGTGATATCGGAAGCTCGCTCTCACCTGAAGCGGCAGTACGGCATCACGCGTGACGTTCGCGCAACCATGGCGCAAAATCAGCAGGCCAAAGAGAAGGCCAAGGTTCCAGTCAAGGTCCACGGCATTACAGGCGAGCGGTTTTGGTCGCAGACCACTGCTATTTTGTCATCACTAGACTCGCCGGAGGCCATGCTGCAACGCTGCCGAGACTTCCATGGGCTCATGAACGTTGATGAGGATGTTATTGTAGGGGATGATGGGGAGGAGGCGCAGACCAGTATCGAAGGAGATGGGTACATGGCACCGACGCCAAAAGGCAAGAAGAGAAAGGCCAATGGTTCTGTTGGAGGCACCCCACGGAAGAGAGGACGGCCGAAGAAGACGACGACACCATCTCGTCGGTCATCTAGTGCTTCGTCGCGAGATGATCCCGACGCCGACTTCATGGGTTGAGCACACATGTTGCGAATCGGCATTTGCAGGCGCAAACAGTACCTGGACCGCTGTCCGAGTGGGTGGTGCATACGCGAGGCAGGACTTATGATTTCATGATTTCAAAAGAAGATACCCCATACAGTTTCGGGCTGCTCGCAGCGAGATAGAGCATAGGTAACCGCAAGTAGGCTTGCTGCGGTACGGCACGACCGGGCGAGCGTTTCATAGACAAGAAAGAGTCTGCGAAAGGCAGTATTGCATTCTATTGATGGTTTCTTCGGTGCACAACTTCCATGCTTTGCACAAAAACAAGCTATGCACCGAGACTCGGAACGTGTTTAACCTTGGAAGTCCTTGGGGCTTTTTGCAACTGCCCTTGGCACTTGTATTCTAGCGGGTGATCATGACTTCACCGCGGCGGCTCTCTCCGGGCTTCCATACCAATGCTCGACCGACCTTATATCGCTGCTGCCTCAAGTCGGAAGTCGCCTGTGGAAGCCTCTGCGCCGACAACATGCTCCGACCTCGTCAACGCTGCACCAGACATCTGCAATTATCTGAGCAATTATCTCAGGCGCAGTCATCCTCATTGTATGGGCTGACATGTGCCGACCATGCAGCTTAGTTAGCACGCCTCGCATGCATCCCGGTTTGAGCGACCATCACCCATAAAGTTACATCCCCTCTCGCTAAACGGTTCTCGATGCGGACCCTGCGCATTCATCTCTAAGATCCGGCTACGATAAATCTCCAGTGGTCAAGTTGATATGCGCCAACACCGCTGTGTAGTGTCGTACAGTGACAGTGCTTAGCTTCTTATACATTGCTCGCCCACGAGCTATACCGCTGGCTGTTGTTTTGAAAGAAGCTCTAGAAGCAGTCAACGGCCATGAGCCACTCCCACGTGCGAATTCGTATTCTAAACCCCTCCCACTGGCTGTCCAGAGAGTATGATATCGGCCGCAAACTCTCCGGATGCTCCGGCTCCCCACAGCAAGAACCCAATTGCAATCGTCGTCCAGAGCGACACAGCTCTCGACAGTCTCAGTAATGCTCTGCCCGAAAAGCATCAGCGTGCTAGTGATGGCAAAGGTACGCACAGCAAGATTAGGGCTTCTCTGAACTGGAGGCCTGTCCCAGTTGCGACTTCTATACTTATACACATACATTCCCTTGCGAATCCTACCACACGCTTCTGCTGCTGCGTTCGCATCTTTGCCTCGACTGAGATGAACCTGCTACGCGCGGCCGAGTGTCTCATTTCGCTCCCATACGGCCGCCTGTTATGACCCACCACCCACTGGTCACCTGTTTCCACGTATGCTGACTGTGTGACCCTACCGATTCAGCCGCCCCTCAACTCGATACGAAACCGGTACACAGGATTTCTGACAGATCTGGAGGCCTCAAAATGAATCCAGTCTCACCCCAGTTAGAACAACACGATGTCCTGTCACCTATCGACCCTATATCGCGCGTAAGATCATGCACGGTACTTGTTCATGACACTAGCTAACGTTGTGCTAGCAAATATTCGAGCGTACAACCTCCCGTCAGAACCACAGTCCGACTGCCGCCAATGCATCCTCCGGAAACTTCGCGACAGTCCTCACCAAGTCCGCGGAGGGCGTCGGTGATCTGCGGCGCATAGATACGTCGGCAAGCAGTAGGATCAGCACCGGCAAAGACAAGAAGTCGGTACTTCCCAACCAGGGCGTATGCGCCGGCTGACTGTTGTCACAGAAAGGGTGTATCGTTCCTGAGTCGGATCATGGGAAGTAAGAAACGCGACGAAGAAGCAGAAGAAGTACGAGACCAGATCTCCGAGATATCTGACAACCGATCGAGCGGACACGACGTCGAAGTGTTTTCCGATCCCGTCGGTTTCATCCCTCGGTTTCCCGCCCCACCAAAATACATAAAGGTCAAAGCGCAGAATCGGAAACAGAGAGACTTTGATAGACTATTCCTGGCGCAGGTCCTGCTCGAGGAAAAGAAGAAGGCCCGTACCAAGCCACCTTCGATAGACACCAAAATTCATGGCATCAATGAGGTACCACAGGAGCCCGAAAAGCCTCCGGGTCGAAATAAGAGCAATGCGATATGGGCAGCCGAGTTCTCCCGGGATGGCAAGTACTTGGCCGCTGCGGGACAGGACATGAAGTTGAGGGTATGGCAAGTCCTGTCGACACCAGAGGAGCGAGCGGCAGACGAGCAGGCAGCGGTGGACGGGTCGGATGATGGCAACAATGTACGACTTAATGCGCCCGTATTCAGACAGAAGCTCATCCGTGAATACGACGGGCACACGTCAAGCATTCTGGACCTGAGCTGGAGTAAGAATAATTTCCTCTTGTCCTCGTCCATGGACAAGACTGTTCGTTTGTACCATGTCACACGAGAAGAGTGCTTATGTGCATTCAAGCATAACGACTTTGTTACATCGATTTCATTCCATCCTCGAGACGACCGCTTTTTCTTAGCTGGATCGCTGGACTCGAGGATACGTTTATGGAGTATTCCGGACAAGACCGTGGCCTACATGCAACAGACGCCCGACATGGTCACTGCTGTGGCGTTCACACCAGATGGCAAGACTTCGATCGCTGGATGTCTCAATGGGATATGCATTTTGCACGATACCGAAGGGCTGAAGCCCCACTCGCAAATACATGTCAAATCTGCCCGTGGCAAGAACTCGAAAGGAAGCAAAGTCACGGGCATTGACACGATCGCAATAGCTCGTCTGAACGGTCCACCTGATGTCAAGCTTCTCATCACGAGCAACGATTCAAGAATACGAATGTACAATATGAAGGATCGAAATCTGGAGATCAAATTCAGAGGACACGAGAATACCTGCAGTCAGATCCGTGCTACTTTTAGTGACGACGGCAAATTTGTTGTTTGTGGAAGTGAGGACAAGAAGGTTTACGTTTGGCCGACCGGATCACTGGAGAGGCCCGACAGCGACAAGCGACCCATGGAAGTATTCGAGGCGCACTCGAGCATTGTCACACTGGCTCTGATGGTCTCGACAAAGACGAAGCGGACACTGGCGCAATCCGGCGATCCGCTATATGATTTGTGCAACCCACCGCCAGTCACATTGGTCAGTCGCGCGGAATCGGTGATATCGTCGAAAGCGCCCACGATGCAGAGCGGCGGATCGGACGCGGGAGAGCGGAAGTCGAGTTCACCGAAGCGCGCCCCGGAATCGCCAGCGTATCTCGCTCGTCATGCGCATGCCGGTGGCCACATCTTTATCACCGCCGACTATACCGGTCAAATCAAGGTCTTCCGACAAGACTGTGCCTACCAGAAGCGACGCACTGAATCGTGGGATTCCAACTCGGCAAGAAAGATGCTAGCCCGTTCCGGTTCGGTTCGACGTAGTTCGATCGGGTCGTCCGTTCACCGGGCATCTCTAAACATCGACGCGAAGAACAATCGCTCAGCTGACCGAATCCTCAGCTGGCGGAATTCGATTTCCGTCAACGGCAGTACCAACGGCAATACCGTGGTAACGTCCACTTCCGAGTCAAATTTCCGCGAAGTCCTAAGTGAAAGCCCCAGCCGCGATACATCACCAAGTAGGAAATGGTCTCATCGCTTGTCGCTGCGATCCTCGCCTCGCCGCACTTCCCTGAGCAACAGCGTCAACGCCAAAACGAATAAAGATCCATCACCTTTGATCGGCTCCGCGTCGAACAGCGCCAACATCGCTGTCTCGCTCGCACCGCCGCAGACACCGGACTCGGCTCAGAACAGCTTTCATTCCGCCAAGTCACCAATCACACACGCCCTTTCGAAGCCGCCGCTAACCCGCGCCGATGAGTCGAATACCTCTGGCGTCTCTTCCGTAGCCACGTCCCTCCAGGAAATCACCACCAACCCAACCAATCACGAGATCCCGCATGATACGGGCAACTCGCTCTTTCTGATCGACGGCCAGAGCTTTCAGGCGTGGGACATGGAGCACAATGTCCTTCCTATGGTGCAGCGCTTGCCTCGGACGCCCGGCTTATTGGGCGAGAACGGGGAGCGGTTCGCTGCGGAGCGGGATGGGAGAGTTGGTGGTGGTGGGGACTATCTTGACGCTCGTGGCGGCGGAGAGCGGGAGCAATTGGTCAGGGGAAATAGTTATGGGAGTCGCGAGGGAAGCGTGTTGAGTCAGTTGAGCAGTGAGATTGGCAGTGCGGAGAATGAAGAGCAGGAAGAAGTGGGTGAGGAGGGAGGGGAGAGTGAGGTGGCGTGTAAGAATTGTGGGAATACGACGTTTAAGGCTACCATGGGGACGAGGGGGCATCGGTTGCGTTGTCGGGGTTGTGGGACTGCGATGTGACGGGACGGGCGGGAGATTGGGTGGTCGGGCTCATTTGAGAATAGCTGGTTTGAGCGTGCTGAATCTTATGAGCTTGTACAGGATATATATCTCTGTGGTATGCGGAAGTCTCGGGGGCTAATGAGTGGTCAAGGACTTGGCGGAGAAGAAGGACGCTGTCGGTGAAACGATCGGCGAACACGCCTCAGCATAACGTGTAAGATAAGATCGAAGGAAGTTACCAAGCTGTGGAAGTAAGAGCTGGGAAGTTTGTCTACTCTGTGGCAGGCAACTCTACAGCGTCCTCTAGCTAGAATTGCTGCATGTTTCTCCCCATCATTTCTAATGCTCTAGTGAGGCTCATCTCAACCCATAAACTTGATTAGCGGAAATATGGCAAGCCTTCGAAGCCACCCAGACCAAGACAACTGAACGAGCAACACCCAGGCTTGAACACCTTAGAATCAGTATAGAGAACGCCGGTACTTCTGTCCGCAACCTGGCTACCAACTCCCCACGCTTCAGTCGTGATGAATAGTCGTAAGGAATAGTATATGTAGTCGGTGTGGCATAGCACCCCTAGCTCCTTCTGTTGGGCGTTCCGTTGGTCATTCCGTTCGTCATACCGTTCGTCATCCCGTTGGGCATACCGTTGGTCATCCCGTTGGTCATTCCGTTGGTCGGTCCGTTGGTTGTGCCGTTGGCTATCATGTTGTGCTTCCGTTCTTGTTCGGTATTAGCTGGCGCAACAGCTTCCGGATCCGGATTCGCCGTTTCGTACTCGAGTGACTTGATGAGCTTGAGCAGCAACACGGCCAGAATAGACCCGGCAAGTGGCCCAACCCAATAGACCCACTGTGTACTTTCAAAGGATCTGATGGCAACAGCTGGCGCCAGCGAACGGGCCGGATTCAGGGATCCGCCAGTCCAGAACACACCTTGCCATATGATTAGCATCAAGTGCACTGGACATGTTCCACAACGAGATAGACCTACCAGTAAGCTCAGCAATGAAGAGCGCCAGACCGATACCCACCGGTGCGATGAAATTTCCCTGGTGCTTCTCGGCCGCCAGCATGAATATCGTGAAGCAAAGCATTGCTGTGAGTAGCATCTCGATGATGACTCCCTGCGCTATGGTTGTTGTGGCGCTCAGAGTTGTGCTCACGTTGAGTGCGCCGGTGAAGAGGGCTTGCGTGACATACGCCGCAATTATAGCTCCGACGATCTGTGTGATGAACAGTAGAATGCCACGGACCACGCTGATCGCGCCGACTAGGACCATGCCGACGGTGACCTACGCAATCAGCTCGGGCTCTGCAAGCCAAGCAGTCTGTCGAGACTATGTTCTGAATGAGACTTACAGCAGGATTGAAAAGTCCGCCACTGATTCTGAAGAACACCCACGCATTTACCGCCAGGGAGAATCCGAAGGCAAGGCTGATATACAGTAACTGTGCTGGGTTCTTCTGCTGTGTCTCTGTAATGACCGTCGTTCCTGTGTTGGTGTTTGACGCGACATTAGCCACTTGCGTGCCGGCGAAGGCAAAGAACAGGAACGAAATGGTTCCGCAGAGTTCGCCTAGAACGGCAACTATATGGCCTCTTGCTGAAGGTGGGAGAGATCGTAGTGCTCTGGTGATTGGGGAGCGATCATTGTGGGCGGGCGCATCTGCATTCATCTTTCTGGTTAGGGGCTGAGAGCTGGGCGGCGATGAATAGTAACTTGATGTCTATCTCTTTGTGATTGCGAGAGCACCGAGGATACCGAAGATGATGGCGGTATGCAGCTTACGCACGAGAAAGCATGTTGACCTCTAGACTGGTCGCACTTGCCTTTCTAATATACGGTACCTAACATGTCGATTGGAAGGTTAGTTGTACGTCACCGTCGTCTGTAAGTAGTCCATGGACCTTGAGTTTCTCACATTCTACAGCAAATCGGTATAATGGAGGGTGCGAGAAGTTGGTACCGTGTGGAGGGAAGTCAAAAAGATTAGATTTCGAGGAGACGTAGAAAACGTATCTTTGCCCAGGAATTCGATGACCAGTGGCCATGCCTAGATCACGCGAATGTGTTCGATGTTAGATCGACTTCACTTGCGAGGCCACGAACCTCGGGTGCATGAAGACCGCTTTTCGCGCGGTCGTCGTAGTTGCGCCAGCCAGTGGTCTATTTCGACGATACTACATCGAACTCTGCTGGACTGGTCACCTTGGTGCCAAAGCACGCGCTCTTGGGGCTGGCACGTTCTCAACACTATCGATGAGCCTATCTCCCCTATTTCTTGGTCATTGCTCAAGTGTAAGAGCACGCGAGCGCTCTTGCCGGCTTGGAACTCATCTTCGCCGCGGTCGTGGTCCGCTGAAAACATGAGGTGTCGATTCAGCTGATGTGTGCTTTAGCATTCGCCCAGCGCCGGAGTGGACTCTAGCGTAATGCTAATCCCAGTATTGCTGGGGGCATCCCAGATTTTGCCAGGATTAAACATTCCCGAATCAGTATGCGCGCTCCATCTTACACCCCATTCGAGCTGATGGCGTCACTTAACTTCCGAGCAAGACTTTCAGACTAATCAGAAAAGGCCTCGAACTACTATGCCCATAAACGCTGTGCTAATCGACAGCGCTTAGTCGCAGCGTGAAGACTTACAACACCTATGTCGGAGTGGCGCAACGTATCAAGTCTTCGCGGTAGCATTCAGCTGAGGACAAGACCTTGTGTATCGTCACGAACGTAGATATGCAAGATGTGTTGTACGTCTGCTAAGTAGAAGACGTTATGTCAGTGACGTGGTGGATGTTCCAACGTTTTGTTGACACGATCATAGGAACACTAGGCATGCAGACGCCTGATTCGTAGAAATTGACCATTGGATCGAGGAAGGGTTGACGCAGTGGTTG
This sequence comes from Cyphellophora attinorum, assembly GCF_001299255.1. Taxonomy (NCBI): domain Eukaryota; kingdom Fungi; phylum Ascomycota; class Eurotiomycetes; order Chaetothyriales; family Cyphellophoraceae; genus Cyphellophora; species Cyphellophora attinorum. The sequence continues at coordinate 72,931 of NW_017253267.1, forward strand.
ATATACGCGGGAAGCAAGTGGTCGTGGGCTTGGCGGATTAGGAATCCAACCTACTTCACTTTCGACAGGCCTCTTATAGTCCAGCCAGCCGGGTGAGATCATGAGAACAGGAAGCAACTACGACTAAGATTCGAGCTCTTGTTGAGCATTTCATTCATCCGAAGTTTTTCGATGATTGTCAGAAGTGCAGTGATATTCCATGTTTCTACCACTTGCTCAGAACGAAACTGGAACAGCACTAGCTGAGCTGCAGAATAACCGTGTAATTACCGCCCTGTAAGTCCGACACGGTCACGATCTGAGCATCTTCCGAGCTTGATGATTGCCTCTTCACAACATCAAGTGCCTCCCCACTTCTTCTCGTCATGGTCCCAGTATCCAGATTTGTGACCGTCAAGCTGGCCAGTGTACCGTGGTACCTAATCCTCACTTCGCCCGAAGTGCTCTGCGGCGTACTCAACGTCACATTCAACCCTCCGTCTTCCATGGCTCGCGTACTTGTCGAGAAACTGCCCAAGTTGGTCTGGTAGCCTGCTTCGATATACTGCAGTCCACCTAGCTGTGGTTCGACCAACCATGTCTGTCCAGCGGCGGACGTAACCTGTAGACCGGCACCGAAGAATGTCAGGGTCGATGTAGGACCAGTAGCCCATCCGTGTGCGTGGGATATGCGAGGATCGTTCGAATATGGCGCATAATGTAAATCGCCGTTAGTAGAGTAGCCTTCGATGAATGTAGAGTTTGTCATTCTTGGATCATCAAGCATGAAGTCGCCCCACATCAGCTTTGTGAGGTTCACGGCAGCCTCCGGCCGTCCAGCAAGGTAATGCGCCTGCAACTCGAAACCGCTGATGAATGGGGAGACGGTGGAGCCGGCTTCAGGGGCTGGGGCGCCGTATGGTCCCCAGCGTGCTTGTAGGGCCCGAGAGACGTTGCTGGATCTTGCTGTACTCCCTGTCAGGTTGCTGACGATTGCCCATGCGTTGCCATCTTGTGGATGAAGGTCTGTCAGGGGCTGTGTATCGTTGTCTCGATACAGGTTCAATTCGCTGTCCCATAGACGGTCGTTCGCTGCAATCCGTATCTGGCTGGCAATCATTGGCCATGTTTCCACAAAATCAGAGGTGTCTTCCAAGATATTCGCGATCTTGATAGCCGTGGTCAGGACGTAATACAAAATAGCGTTAGCCTCGATGTTGTGGCCGCCCATGCCGAAACGCAGCCAATCGGCTGAGGTGGTGACATTTGCCAGACCCGTGTCATCAACGAAAGATAGCGAGAAGTTGAGGGCCAACTTGTATATGTCCCAGGTCTGTTCAAGGTATGACAGGTTTCCTGTGTATAGATAGTAGTCGTATATGTCCGTGAGACTGTGTAGGTGATATGTGAATGACCAAACCGGGAGTGCCGTGCCGAATGGCCTGCCGGCGTATGGAAGTGCACCTGAAGTATTTTGGAGGACAAGCAAGGAGTCGAGAGAGTCTCGGAGCATTTCCATATCGTAGGTAGAAACGAAGATGCCAGGTTGCGATATTAAGATATCGCCAGGCCACACCAAGCGGTCACGTTTCCCGCCATCGACAAGAACTGCCGTTCCATTTGAGATTGTGTAATTGTTGTACCACGGGAGAGGTTCAGTGATGTTGGATGTGGAGTTGACCTCACCAAGGTATATCAGCGAATTTCCAGCAGTCGGATCGATGGTACACAACTCGTTGGTGTATGCACCAGCATACCATACTCGATTGATCTGGTCATCCTCGCAATGGAAGAAACCTGTCTGGACTCCTTCAGCCAGCTGCTCGTCCGTGTAGTGCGGGACTGCGGTGTAGTACACGTGCAGGTCAGCTAGCGTCACATTGTCGGTCGAATCGTTGTGGTAGACGTTGAGGTAGCGAAAGCCGCCTCGCTGATACTGCTTTTCCGCTGTGTATTGCATTCCAGGTTGGACTGCCCACCAGAGTGCTTCGTCGATCCCAGAATCTGCCGTAGCGTCACATCCTTCCGAGCTGATCCATAAGCTGCTCTCTGTGAAGGATATGCCTATGTGGTCGTTCTGCCCTGAGACATCACTCACATTGAAGCTGACAAGTCCAGCTACGTTCTTGCCAAAGTCATAAGTCACCGCTGACTGACCGACGAAGGTGGTGGCTGCAGTTGTGCCGGTTGTGAGTTGCTCTGCATTCGAGACTGTACCATTGACATTGTACACGGACGCTGGTCGAAGTATCCGAGACCGTGGCGTCAAGACATACTCGGTATAAGGTACTTGTGCTTGTACCAGAGTGGTTCCGACGGTGATTAATCCAAGGAGTTTCATGTTGTTGACGACGCCATCCTGAGCTTGGAAAGTAGCTGAATGCTCTGGGTTTTATACTCGAGAGGATGTGCGTCACTTCGTCGATCTATATTCTCTCGGTACAAAAGCCACCGAGCTATAGTCTATGAGGTGCCGAAATGTGGGGTGGCGGCTCTTGTGTTGCAGTGATCGACATGGGGAAGCTGGAGAAGTGTAAGAAATTGCATGGCACAAAGCACTCACGGGCAATTGTTAGCACGCAGCGCTCTGTCGCTGACCGATACATACGCAGATCTGCCGAGGCACTTTGCCGATGCAGGTAGAGGCGATGTCTTTTCGCCACCGTATCTCATAACCCCGATATGAAGAAAGCAACACTGAGCTGCGAGTTTCCCGAAGCAACACAATCGGATGGGAGAAGTCTCTCAAAGGACGGCATTAAGCAGGAACGCGCAGCTGTAAGTGTGAAGTCGCGAAGAAGGCAGCGGCCCACGGGCGGCAAGGGTGATCGGGTGTTGGAAAGCACGACGCTTGCTCTTGTACCAGGGAAAGGTCGTTGGCCCTGAAGGACCGTACATATATGTCACGTGAGAGATGGAGGCCAAAGCCCTTCGCTTTCGAACGAACAGTCGAATCCCGAAAAGCAAACAATGTATATGTGACCTCCTTCTAACGAAACGGAATTGTGTGCTCGGACCCACTATAGGTGTATATACCTAGTACCCACTAACATCAGGCCACTCAACCTCGATCCCTTCGCCAACAATCATCCTCTGAAACTCCGCAAAGAGCGCCTCATCGCCCTGCACATCCACTGGGTGCAACCCCTTGGCACTGTTCATACACCACGCAGCCAACAGTCCAGCCACCTCGCCCACATTCCACTCCACCGGATGCAACCTGTAGCAACCATTAGTGATGTGCGTCGTCCCAATGTTCTTGCAACCTGCGATCAAGTTTGAGCGTCTGTTTCGTGGCAGTAAAGCGCCCAGCGGAATCTGGAAAGGGCAGCATGCCACGTCGATGTACGTGTCCCCACCCGTCGAGGGGTGTAGGTCGATCCGATACATGCCGATTCCAACGCTATCAGGGTATGGTTTTGCTCCAGCGGCGCCACGGATGTCAAGGGAGAGGTCTCCTTCGACGACGGTGGTGATAGCTTTGATTCGTCGGGACTCACGGACGTAAGGGGCCATGGCGAGGCCGTGACTTGTTCCTGTGATGTCGCCACGAAGCCGGAGGCCCGGGTAGCCTTTGGTGGTGGGGTCATCGGGATGCGGGCATTCCGTTTGAAGGTAGTAGAGCATGCTATAGGAGAGGGAAGCGGCGGCGGAGAGGCGGGAATGATAGAGCGATTCGGGGACGTCGATGATGGGTTCCTCGAAATAGTCGATCATGGGCCAGTTGACGAGGCAGATGTCGGACTGGTAGGCGCCGGGCGTGAAGTTGTCACGGGCAGCGATCCGTCGGAAGGTCCAGAGGTTCATATCGCCGCCGGAGCGACGCTGGTCGGCGTTGACGAGGGCGGGATCGTCGCCGGGGTTCGGGGTGAATTCTCGTGTGACTAGTTCGAGTGTTCGTGGGTGGGGAGCGGTGAGGCCTACGAGTGGAGCGCCCCAGAATGAAGGCTGGTACTTGCGCCAGTATTGGTATGCGGCGGGCTCCGGATGGTGTGGTCTTCGCCCTCGATGTGATCGACCGCAAAGCAGATGGAGACCGCCTGTGAGTTCTGTGGCTGTGCCTCTTCTGGAGCACTGGGCTCGCCAGTATCTCGGCGAGATTCGAAGCCGGTCACGTAGGGAGTGCCGCTGAGAGGTAGCAGGTCGCCGAGCTCTGTGGCATCTATAACGTATGCTGCACTGACGGTGAACTTGGCGCCAGTGCTGAGGTCACGGAATGTCACAGATTCGATCTGGCTGTCGGCCATTTGGCAAGAAACTGGCTTGGTCTGTTTCTTGATGATGAGCTGCCCGGAACCAAGAAACGGTGCCAGCATTGCGTCTATGACCGCGACAGCCACTCGTGGCTCATGGCATAGCTTACTGACATATCCGGCGCCTGGATTGAGCTGAGGCCGCTTCCTAGCTTCTTCCGTCAGCGGGTAGTGGTCGCGGTAGTACTGCCGGATCCCATCTCGCAGAGCACGGTACGAGCGCGTCACACCGAAGCGCTCAACCCATGTGTGATCATCTGGCGGAACGGCCTGACTTGTGAGCTGGCCTCCTAGCCATTCAAACTCGTCTGTCAAGACGACACGGCGGCCTCTTCGAAGGGCACCTAATGCTGCTGCTACTCCGCCGAGCCCGCCGCCTGCTACGAGGATGTCCGTTGAGAGATGCGAAGCGTGTAGAGTCCCTCTGTGCCATTGGAGTGTGGTTTCCGTCCATGTTGCCGAGGCTGCTGGAGGACTGGGTGGCTCAAGATATCCTAGGTCGCCCATGTTAGTTTCAACTCGGATCGCACACTCGAAGAAAGTCTTGCAAACTGCGAATAACGTGTAGGACTGGGGAAAGCTCTACCTGTATAGCACGTTGCCTTCCACGGCAACCGAAGCGCCCCCGATCCATGCCATGAGGAGTTTGGGACATAGTCACTGCCAGGCTATGAATGGTTGATGAGAACGGAGTACGCGATCTCTTCGCTGAGCGATGGTGCGCCACCGGGGAGTATCGGTTAGCAAGCTCCCCACGTTTAGCATCTGAAAAGCTCGGCTGAACAGATTGTGGGGCGCGCTCTCCACAGCCATTCTGGGGTAAGCGGCGTATGCGAGATCTTGATCAGGCGACAGAGAGTGGATATGAGGTTGGAGGCCTGGTATTTGGCCAGTCCTGGACGTCCGAGTAAGGAAGCATGGCTCCCCGGTGAGACGCTCAGCAACATCGCGATCTGGTTCCTAGGATTTGGCGCTCCACAGTGCATTGTTGCCATTGCGAATGCTTGTCAGTTCAACTCCTAACGAAGCCACTGGCCAGTGGCATGTCTCGTGGTAGTCATTGAGCAACCTTACAATCTCGGCATACTGCCGGGTATCCTGCACAAATAGCCCGGCTGCAGAGCCACAACATCAGCACAAGAACGTAGAGCAATACTCAAGATTCAGAGAGGAGAACTTGTCGTCCATCGAAACTCTCCCACCGACAAGGTCTCTTGCAACAAAACGCTTCTCGCACAGCTTCAGGCTCAGGATGAAACAACGCACAACTCATGGCAAGATGCAGCTTGACTTGGCAGGAAAGTACTTACCAATGAACACGAACTGCGATGAGAGCAAGCTCGTTGCTTCGTCTCTCATTGAAAGTCCAATACCACATACTGTCTGAGCGCTGTGCTGGATCAGTCGTTGCCGGGACATGAATGCTTCCACTCCGCCTAGACAGGGTTCGCTAGCCCACAACAATAGCTTAGAGGCATGCAGGGCCTGCATTGCGAGTCCTATACTAGGTCAATTCATGGACTATCGCTGACGAGCGCAGTTCTAGTAACACACCGTAAGATTGTGGGTGTATCATCTGGACCCGGAACACCGAATCATCTTGTTCAGATGCCGGTAGTGGGGAGAACTCCGAGGGCAAGCATGCTTCCCATTCTTTCAGCATCTCATGGAGCTGGTCAGCCCATCTGACTCGCTCATCGACTGTCAGCATCGTCTCGCCGTTCAGATCAAGGGAATAGAAATTGACGACTTGTGCCAGAAGCCAGAGTGCACGTCCTGCAAGCTCATGGCTTTCGAGCTCCCGACAGGTTCTCTTTGGGGTCCACGTGCTGTAGGTACGACGCCTTTCCATGAAGGCTGCCCAGATGTCTTGCTGAAGCCAGGCCCACCAAATTGTGCTCTCGAGACTTGAACGCTCGACTTCAATTTGTCGTGATCGCAGCATCCAGAAGACACCCTGGAGATGTCGTTGCCAATCATTTGAAGATCCGTGCAGCATCTCGTACGTCGAGACTATGATGGATGTGGCTGTGAGCTCTAGACTGCTTCGATAAGACGGATACTGCATAGCCTTCTGAACATAGTGGAGTGTCTGATAGTAGTATTGCAGACTGTTCTGGCGGACAGACTTGTCCGTCTCAGTCCCCAATGCACTTTCTTCGAGAGCGTGATGATAGCTTGACAGAGCGAGGATCGCGTTCAACAACCCAGCATTCCGAACAGCCAGATGAGGTACCCTAGCAGAAAACAGCCTCATAGGGTCAAACTGTTCGAACTAGACGACAACGTCAGAAGGTCGCAATCCCACGGGAATATACTGACCCAACAGCACAGCCGCCGCACAAAGCGGCTGAAAAGGGCTTCCTCGTCGTTGACAAGACCTATGTTGCTCGCTGACTGCCATGCGCTTGCGTTACTGGCCACATCGTCGCTCGAGCTAGCTGGACGCTCATCGACGGACAGTGTTGCGCGCTGAAGCGGGGTGAGACCTTTTTCGCTAGCATATTCACCACTGAGAAAGCCGCTATCCAGGCTCTGGCCCAGACTCGAGTCAGGTAGCGCTTCCCCCGAATCATTGCCAGTCAAAGCCCCTAGCCAGCGGAGTGCTGCTGTATGTGGCGCAACAGATGGTGTCGACGATGCGGACTCGGGTTGGTGCCGGAACCAGCCCGGGCTCAGCCCTTCCGTTACTCGAACGGGAGGCACATTCGGTGCATCAATTCCACCAAGAAATCTTGTAGCGTTCCCGGCACCTACTATGGCTTCTTGCGATTCTGACAAGGGGATGCTGCGGACTAGCTGTAACAGTGCATCTTGGGACTCTGTGATCTTGCCAAGCTGTCGAAGTATTTCCAGGGAAGCTGGGTCAAAACTGCTGGCATTTAGCAAGTGCACGCTGATGCTCCAAGCTATGCGGATGATTCTGGCAGGGTGCAGCTCTGAAAGCGAACCACGCAGTGCAGAGGGCGCCACGAAGTCCAGGAAAGCATGCGAGTCGGATCTTACGAAGAATGATCTCTCTCCGTGTCATCGAAGGAGCATCTGATGTCCAGCGATGCGCAGAAACCACACGTCGGCTGTACGTTGTCGCATTTCGTTTTCCTGGCCAGGATTAGTGCCAAGTTTGCTTGAGTGACATACATCAATACCTCGTTCTGCAGACATGGCATGCCTTCAGGCTTCTTTTGCGAGGATAGCGAGCGGCTTCTCCCGTGTTTTGACGAGAACGCTTCAGACTGGCGCTTGACTGGTATGACTGGTTTCCATCGCGAATGTCATCAGACTCCACGTTCGGTGGTGCAATACCAGTACTCATCAAAACGGGTGGTTCAGGTAAGACAAGTGCATTCAGGAGCGCAAACTCCAGCTCGGGGACTCGCGGTTCATAAAGAAGAAGGCGCGAAGAGCCCTCAGGCTACACCAGGAAACGGCAAGGTCGACCCCCGACCCTACAATCTGTTCAGCCGAGCTTTTCAGATGCTAAACGCGGGGAGCTTGCTAACCGATACTCCCCGGTGGCGCACACTTAGAACTGCCCAGGACTCTGGTCCCATACGAAACTATGATCCCTCCCTCGAGCTGGTCCAGAGATACAGCCAGCTGTGGCATCGCGCGCGGGACCATACGACAGCCATGCGTCTCTTGCACATTATCAGATATATTAGACCGAGTCACACCACCTCTGCGCCTGTCATGAACATCATCTCTGAGCAGGCAACAAGCTTCTCTTCTATCGGCGCAAGCAATCATGACGATACACGGTCTTCTACGGCTTGTCATCCGCAACGATGCCATCAAGATCGACCCACCTGAGATCTATAACTGGAGGGTGATAGCTCTTGCAGCATCGGTACGCCTCTCGCCATCCTGCGACATTATGCTGACAGTACCTAGGCATGCTTCGCTGGTACACTATTCGGCGTCGATGCAGGCATTATTGGAGGCGTGATTGCCATGCCCGGATTCAAGAAGTGAGCTCCTGATCAACAATGTCGAACCTTATGCTGACAAGGCGTCAGACAATATGGTCTGGATGTACTTCCAGCAAGCGCAGCAGCCAATTTGTCAGGCAACCTCGTTGTCACGATGCAAGCGGGAGCTATACTAGGAGCTCTCATATCGAGTCCGATTGCAGACCGTAAAGGAAGAAGACCAGCACTCTTGGGCGTGGCTATACTTGCATTCATCGGTGGTCTGATGCAAGGCCTTGCCTTCGGCCATCTGCCTGTCTTCTATATCGGACGCTTTTTGGAAGGCATCGGACTAGGGGCTGGAACTTCGCTTGCCCCGACATATGTCGCTGAGAACTCACCTCGTGCTATCAGAGGATTCCTGACTGGCTTCTTCCAACTGCTCCTGGATGCTGGCGGTATGACAGCATACTTCATCAACTATGGCTCGCTGCTACATTTACCAGGCAAAGCTACTTACATTGTGCCGCTGCTCTGCCAATGCATCGCCCCGACACTGCTCTTCTTCTCGATGCTGGCATGTCCAGAGTCCCCGCGCTGGCTGGCATCACGTGACAACTGGGACAAAGCATCGTCCGTGCTGCACGACGTCCGGCATTTGCCTGTCGAGCACCCGTATCTACAGCAAGAGCTCCTCGAACTGAAGACGCAGCTCGACCAAGAAAAGGCTGTCATGGGCGATGCAACTTTCTGGGGTCTCCAGAAGGAGTGCTGGACAGTCCCTGGAAACCGGAAACGAGCGCTGCTGACCATCCTGCTGCTGATCTTCAACCAATGGTCGGGAGTAAGTGAACGTCCCTGTGTGATGAAGGAGATCACTAAGCAACTCACAGACCGGTGCCATCAATTACTATGCACCCACCATATTTCGGGATCTTGGGCTCTCAAGCACAACGACCGCTCTCTTCGCGCAAGGCGTGTATGGCATTGTCAAGACTACAGGCGCTCTTATCTTTGTTTTCTTCCTTGCCGATTCTCTTGGTCGGCGGATCTCAATGATGTGGAGTGGTGCTGTGCAGGCATTTGCCATGCTCTTCGTTGGGTTTGTGAGTGCTTCATCCCGGCAGCTGGCTGCGGCGGCCCTGGAGGCATGCTGACATACTATCAGTACGTGCGATACGGCCCAGACATCGGCAAGAATAGTAGCCCGCCACCAGCCGGTGTCGCCGCCCTGGCCATGGTCTACATCTTTGCACTTGCTTTCAACGCAGGATGGGGACCTGTGGCCTTCGTATACGCCTCAGAGATCCCTAGCAATCGACTGCGGGCCTACAACATGTCTCTGGCTTCTTTCACGCACTGGGTCATGAACCTTACCGTCTCCAAGACCACGCCTATCATGCTTGTTTCCACGCCGTACAAGGCATATTTCATTTTCGGGTCTATCAATATCGTTATGGCCATCGCGGCTTTCTGGATACCAGAGACCAAAGGAGTGAGTCTTATCCCTAAAAAGATCAGGGGCGGAGTGACTGATCTCAGGACCAGGTATCGCTCGAACGTATGGACGAGATCTTTGGAGGCACGACCGACATGTCCAATATTGAAGACGTCGGTGTCGCGGCCCAAAAGCAAGCGCATCAAGCGGATGAGGTGGAGATTGTCAACCCGCAAACGAAAGCCTGATACGTAGCCACGTTGAGCGGAGCCGGCTCTCGAGTGCGGAGGTTTGTACCAGGTTGTTTGAGTCCTTGAATTGGTGTGTAGAGGCCTTGAAGATTACGGAACCAAATTCATCCCAAATGGCATGATTTTGCGCTCTCGTCTTTCTAGCAACATTCTCATCCTGGGCGCCTAACATTACGTGAGGAGAGCTGAGCTTCGAAGTCAACGGCTGAATACCCAGGTATAAAGCATACGGGAGGAATGAGATGTCCGTCTGGCCTGCTGACAACGCCCGACCTCTAGCTCCAAGATGACATCCCTGAAAGAGTCGGCCGAAGCCTTCATCAAATCCTACGGGGCAACAATAGCCATTGGTCACACACTTATGGAGGGCACCAGCGAGACTGATACCGATGCCCGGATAGACGACTTCTGCAAACGCATTGTGGCCTTCTTCCATCCCAAAACCATTCTGTTCGGCGTTCCCGGCGGCGCTGCGGTGTTCAACACCCGCGAAGAAGCCGCTGTCGCAATCAAGGCAAACACGAAACGATACGTCGAGCTTGGCTTGGGGTTCTGTGGGGAGCTCAAGAAGTACGAGGTGGTAGGGACGTTTGATCTAGGTGGACATGGGGCGTGCATGCTTGATGTCACGTGGAGAATGAGGCCGCACACGGGGAGTGGGTTGGAGGACTACGACATCCATGCGGTCTATGGATATAGGAAGCTGCAAAACGGGGAGGAGGGTTGGGAGCATGGCTATATCGACGGGGAGATGGAAGCGTTGTTGAAGAGAAGACCGGACTTTTTCGAGGGAATGGGACCGCCACCATGAGCATTGGCACGTCTCGGGTTATCATCTGGCATCGATGTACATGCGATTGATACCGGGGCCTAAACTTCTTTAGACCGTTGCTCACTTATGATCCATGTCTCCGAACTTGGAAGGCTGTCGATTCTGCACACGGAGTTGACAGTTGGATTCCGTCGGCGCGAGTGTGTCAGACTGGGGAAGATAGTTTTCGATTTCCGGCGCGGCTAGAATCGGTCTGTCGCTCTCTCTTCCAGTCGGCAACACTTCGAGGGCGATGACAAGACAGAGAAAGGTGGTGCACAGCTTCCTGTCCGCAAGCTGTGAGCTCGAGCATATCGAAGAGCCAGCGAGCCAGCGTTGCAGGCATACGCGGAGTGCCCACACCGCCATACCCCACAGTTTTCCGCCGTCCGGGTGAAACCCAATTTACATGATGCTACAGCCCCTCGCCTTGTGTCACCAACGTGCTGTATGTTGGAAGTCCCGTCATAGTCTTCACTATATGTCTTCGACAATCGTAGTCGCTACACAAAGACTCGATCGCACCTATCGCTCAGGTCGACGGAATGTCTGGTACATTTCCTTCAAAGAAGCCGGACTGGTCCAATCTCGAAGTCATTCACAGGGGCACGCTCCCAGCCCGTGCCTACTTCCACATCTACAACGATGAGGCAAGCGCACTACAAGCATTCAGCAGTCGTGCTTGCACTTTGAATCTGAGCGGCACATGGAGATTCCTTCATAGCAAAAGTCCTTTCTCAGCGCCCCAGGGATTCGAGAGCCCCGACTTTGACACCTCCAGTTGGAGTGACATCCAAGTTCCCGGTCACTGGCAGCTGCAGGGCTGGGGTGCTCCTCATTATACCAATATCAACTACATCATACCTGTTGATCCGCCGAATGTGCCTTTCGATGACAATCAGACCGGCAGCTACGTCAGAAATTTCACTGTCCCACCAGAATTTGTTGATCAACAACTTAGACTCAGGTTTGAAGGAGTCGACTCTGCCTTCCATGTTTATGTCAACGGCAATGAGGTGGGATACTCGCAAGGCTCTCGCAATGCATCTGAGTTCGACATCACGAAATTTGTCAGTCACAAGGTCGACAACATCCTTGCTGTACGAGTCTATCAATGGTCAGACGCAAGCTATCTCGAGGACCAGGATCAGTGGCGCTTCAGTGGTATTTTCCGCGATGTCGCTCTTCATGCTTTCCCGGACTTTCGTGTGGAGGACTTCTACGTACAGACTGCACTAGACGATGATTACAAGGATGCTACCTTGAAAGTGAATGTGCTTACAAGCGGGACGGGCACACTGGCTCTAAGGCTCATTGATCCTCGTGGCCAGCCTGTGGCAGCCGAGAAGAAAGAAGTGACTGGGTCTTCCACGACTTTTTCGATCAAGCTTGTCAATCCCAACAAGTGGACGGCCGAGACCCCTACACTGTACAAACTTCTTCTCAGTTTCGGTGGGCGACACATAGCCAGAATGTTGGATTCCGTCGTGTTGAGATCGTTGATGGGATCTACAAAATCAACGGACGACGCATCGTGTTCCGAGGCACCAACAGGCACGAGCACCATCCTTCACACGGTCGAGCAGTCCCCTACGACTTCATGAAGCGGGATCTTCTGATCATGAAACAACACAATCTCAACGCAATCCGAACATGTCATCAGCCCAGTGACCCCAGGCTGTATCACCTCGCCGACGAACTTGGCCTCTATATTATGGATGAGGCCGACCTCGAATGCCATGGCTTCGGGCAGATCGCAGAAGCGGCCCTCCTTAAAGACGTCAAGAAGAGAGATCTGGACTTCCAACAGCGTAAAGAGCTAACCCAAAGTTCTGCAGGATCTTGGACATCGGACAACCCGGCATGGAAGCATCAGTACGTCGATCGTGCGCATCAACTTGTCAGCCGTGACAAGAACCATCCCTGCGTCGTGATGTGGTCACTGGGAAACGAGGCATTCTATGGCTGTAATTTCCAGTCAATGTATGACCACATCAAATCCATCGATCAGACACGTCCTATACATTACGAAGGTGATTTTGAGGCCAAGACTGTTGACCTCTACTCACAGATGTATTCAAGCGTTGATAATATCATCAAGTTTGCGCAGGTCGAAAGCTTCACCAAGCCATTAGTACTCTGCGAATTTGTCCATGCCATGGGCAATGGACCTGGCAACATCAAAGAATATATCGAGGCATTCTACAAGTACCCACGCTTGCAGGGCGGATGGGTCTGGGAGTGGGCAAATCACGGCCTTATAAGCAAAGATCTCAAGACGGGCGAGGAGTTCATGGCCTACGGCGGCGATTTTGGCGATGAGCCTAACGACTACAATTTCATTCTCGATGGTCTGATGTTCTCAAATCACACACCTACGCCGGGACTCACCGAATATGCGAAAGCGATTGAACCTGTCCAGGTCCTTGGTTATGAGGATGGAACTGCGACGATAGTCAACCGATATGACATTGTGACTCTCGATCATCTGGGCTGTCATGCCTACATTGTTGGAGATGGAATCAGGCATGATCTAGGAGTCGTCGAAATTCCTAGCGATGTGCAGCCACATACCCAAACCCACGTTAAACTTCCAGCGTTTGATGCTTCTCAGCTGTCGAGAGGTGATATACACCTTCAGCTCGATTTCTTCTTGAGAGAAGGCCGAAGCTGGGCGCCAGCAGGCCACATTGTCGCCTCATCACAACTGCAGGTCCGAGACCCCCAACCACTCTTGAGCGCCCTCAAAGACACCCAAGACCCTGCACCGCAAGTCGAGCAATCAGCTCATAACCTCCAAGTAACCACGGCCAACTCCAAATTCACCTTCTCCCTCGCCTCCGGCCGCTTGACATCCTGGATCAAGGACAGTGTCGAGCTGATTCACGCCCAAATGGGACCAACTCTCACGCTCTCGCGTGCTCTCACCGACAACGATCGACCGCAAGACGGGCAAGGTTGGTCGAGTCATACCTGCATTCAGCACGACCACACATGAAGTCCGTCTCCTGGTCGACCTCCACCGGGACCAACACTGTTGACGTTGTAGTCTCAGCCCGTCTTGCGCCCGTTGTACTTTCGTGGTCTTTTGCTTTGACAACTACCTACCAAATCCACGCCAATGGAGCCATTCACATCACATGCAGCGGCAAGCCTGAAGGAGCAAATCTTCCAGAGACTGTCCCACGTATTGGCTTTGAGATGGCCCTACCAGCCGCCTTCGACACCGTATCCTGGTATGGTCGGGGTCCAGGAGAGAGCTACAAAGACAAGAAGCTGTCGCAGCATTTTGGGAATTACACCTCGAGCGTGGACGATTTGTTCGTGGACTACGAATTCCCGCAGGAGAACGGCAACAGAACGGATGTTCGATGGGTGGAGCTGTCTTCTTCCTCGCTGGCAGCAAGCTCGTCTGCTGCTTTGGCGACTGCTACGCAGGCAGCTAATACTGCGTTCAACGCTGCACAAGGCATGTTTAAGAACTTGTCTCGACGGGCTACGGATCTCATGTCGCCATCAGCCACGCAGCCTACCGCGCCGGAGCAGTCGCCCACCCTACAGCCTAAGCCAGCCGCAGAACCCAGCACCAGCAGTTCCTCCAAACCCTCGTTGAAGGCCTCGTTCGGCGCCGCCCCCGGTTTCTCCTTCAACGCCTCACACTACACGTCCGCCGACCTGGAGAAGGCAAAGCACCCCTTCGAGCTCAAGCCATTGAAGCGTGACTATGTCGTGCTCAGACTGGATGCCGATCATCATGGGTTGGGTACGGGTAGCTGTGGGCCCAAGACCTTGGATGAGTATGCTTTGAAGACGGCGCCGTTTGAATTTGAATTGGTACTTGAGTAGCACCAGAGCGTTGGACGTGGAATTCGCGCATGTCTTTGACGCATGGCGAGTAGGGAAATGCATGGCATAGGACTCTCGCGTATCAGCTCCGTCGTGTTTTTCAGTTCTAAGTTACGGCCACCCCGTTCCCTCGCCAATATAGCCCCACTGCAATAAGTCGTCCAAGGCCGGCAATGGCGAGGTAAACATCCCTCCATCCTGCATTTGTAGTTCCGGCATAGACTTGCTCATGTCCTGCAGGGACCTGTTCATCACAGGATCTGTTTGTGCAGCCACCTGTTGACCACGCGCAGCATTTCCAGCCGTGGCAAACTGCTCATCAAACTTCTTCTTGAACTGCCTGACCTGGATCGGGTATACTGCGAACCGATAGCAGTCCACCGTAGGGAAGCGTGCGCGCTCATCGAGGAAGACGTCCCCCAGTCGTTCTGCTATGCGGTCTGCGACGGCGGAAAATTGCTGGCTTGGCGGTACGTCTGCCATCGTCCATATTGGTGGCGACTGCTCAGCATTGTGACTGTTGCTGTCGAGGTTGCCGATGCGATGGAGTTTCATGAAGACTTCAAACATCTGTGATAGTTCGCTGCCGAGGGTGATGCTATTCATGAGGGCATATGACTCCAGTGGGTAGGCGAGGAGCTTATCGACGAAGGCGATGAGGCAATTGTGAGTTGCAGAGATGGCTTCATATGTCTCGCCGGACGTGTGAGGAGTGCTCTCTAGAGCAGCGATTGCTAGGTCATACAGCGCGATTTCGATCGTCAGCAGTTCCTGTGCGAAGACACAATCATCTTTGAGCCGTGGAGGGAGCATTTGTCGGAAGCGGGACATGTCAGTAGTGAAGCAGCGTACGTATGCACGGATTGGTAGTGAGTCTGATGGGTGGATGCCGTCGGGCACAAGGTAAACACTGGCCACTTTCAAAGCTTGTAGAATGCCCACAGCGTGTATGTCACTCGAGTCGTTGCCGTGCTGTTGAATATACTCGCACGCATAATCGAGGCGTGTCGACCATCGTGGGAACTCTAGCCGGCGGAGAGTGATGGCATACATGGCTTGGAGGTAGTACAAACCCAGCGTGGCGCGATGTTCTGCGATCGCACTTGACCGGCCGTGGACGACACCGAAGAGTGCTGCACCAATGTCAGAACGAATGCGGGACGGCATTCCTATGTGAGATGTATAGTTGGCCAAGTTGAGGTCAACAGCCAGTGACTGCGCTAGATGTATGAGCGTATGCAATTGTGGGCTTCGAAGCATATGATACGGGTAGTAGGTGGTGACCAGGAGAATGCTTTGCAGGAGGTCGAAAGACTTGTGACCGTCGATGATGAGGGCCTTGGAGACTGAGGCTAGCCATTCAGCCGCAACGGACTTTTGTAGCGAGATACGGCGGTGAAGCGAGACGAGTAGGATCGCAGCCGCTGTGAATGGTGTGCGTGAATTGCATTCTGTGAATGATGAAAGTGACTCGTCTGGAGCAGAGCTATATGTTTGCGCATCCTTTTCGAACTCCGTTTCCAGGGTCAGGAAGGCATATGATGGTCTCATGCCGATTAAGAACTCATCGAACAGCTCCTGCTTGAGCTCAATGGAAAGTTCCTGGAGACTATCGCTGATATGGTGCTTCAGCTCCCGTGAAATTTGCTGACCACAGAGTCCTGGTGCTGGTGTAGGCTCGGGCGTTGGCTGCTGGAGAACTGTTCGAGTAGGTCGCGCCTGCAGTCGCTTTGCAGGGCCCTTGGAAAGTGCGACCGGCGTGGAGCACGTCTTTTTGAGCCGATGACATCTTCGGCAGGTTGTCATGGTTCCTTCCAGAGGATAGCATTTCTCCTTCACCCGCGCACAGTTGCGGCAAGCGCGACCTGGTCGAAGACCGGACGTGTCTGTGTCAGGTGGGGAGTCAAGTCCGGCAGTGGAAGGCATAAAGCGATCTGAGTGTCCTACGAGGACGCATCAACCGGGAGGTCGCCCTGGTTCGCTCACCGGCTCGTGCTTGCAAATGAAGTTCCGGGCGCCCAGCAAATGTGTCCGACACAGGCTACACTAATTCGTGGTCCCAAGTCGTACAATGAGCATGGCCGAGAAAACTGTGTTGTAACTGGGCAACCACAATGTGAAAGATTGAGTAGACGACTGTGGTAAAGCGTAGTGAAGAACCGGACGGAGTCCATCCAAGGCCGGACCTACTCCGTGGCTCTTAACCCGCCGCAGTGCTGGAAAACTTTTCCTGGGAGCCTTATTTACGCCAACTAATCATTATTGAGCTTGGCCTCCCTGGAACAGTTTCCCGGCACTGGAGCGTGCTAAAAGCCAGGGAGTAGGTCCGGCCTTGGCATTAAAGTGTCTATACCATGACTTGAGGGACCGGGTTGCAACGCGAAGTGTAGAACGACATCTGAAAGATGCTTCATACACACAACAGATGCCCTCATAGCCATCCATCAACGACAGAAACCACGCTTTAGCGCCTTGCTACCACGACCTACCCTGAAAGTCCAGACTAGATGTCGAGCAACATGTCGCATCCAGAGAAACCTGTAGCCTCTACAGCTGATGTCGAAGCAACAGAGCCGAGGAAGTACTTGACTGGCTTGTCATTTGCGTTCTTCTTCGTTGGTCTCTCAGTGATTGTCCTCTTGATCACCCTTGATCTGGCAATCGTTGCGACTGCAATTCCTAAGATCACGGACGAGTTCGTGAGTTCTTCGTCTTTTGCGGGATGAACGAACACAGAGCCCTCCTGACTGAGTTAGGATACAATCTCGGACATTGGCTGGTATGCGAGTGCGTTTGTCTTGACGCAGGTGACATTCGTCCTCCTGTCGGGCCGAACATACACATATTTTCCGTTCAAGACAACATATATCAGCTACATCGTCTTGTTCGAATTCGGCTCGGTACTGTGCGGTGCGGCACAGTCCTCGAGTATGCTTGTCGTCGGTCGAGCTGTCGCTGGAATCGGTTCCTCTGGAATCATGAACGGTACCATGACGATCGTCCATATCGTTTCTCCTCCCGATCGCAGGGCCATGGGGCTGGGCATCGTGATGGCACTGTACGGTCTAGGTCAGCTGCTCGGACCATTAGTTTCCGGAGGAATCACGGAGCATGCTTCGTGGCGATGGTGTTTCTGTGAGTCCCATTGTTTCCCTGTCAGGCGACCTCCAGAGCTGCTTGCGGTAAGTCCCAATTCATCTTTGCTGAACGTCCGTGGCAGATATAAATCTACCGATTGGGGCACTGGCGGTCATATGTTTTGCCTTCATTAAATTGCCGACGTATGCAAGGAAACCTTGGACGATAAGGACGCTCTTCTGGGATCTCGACACCATTGGCTTCACAATCCTCGCGCCTGCATGCGTTATGCTCCTGCTGGCTGTTCAGTGGGGTGGCAACGAATTTGGATGGAGCAGCGCGACAATTATCGGCATGCTCTGTGGTTCTGTCGCAGTGTTTGCCATTTTTGCAGTCTGGGAGATGCGACTTAAGGATCAAGCAATGCTTCCGTCGAACATACTAAAGCTTCGGCCGGTAGCTTTTGCGTTGTTGGTTGCTTTCCTCCAGGGTGGAGGGATGCTCATCCTGTCATACTATCTGCCGTTATGGTTTCAAGCTGTGCAGAACGTGAGCCCCACGATGAGCGGCGTACGCCTTCTACCGTTGTTCATTGGACAGTTGGTTGCAGCAGCAGTCGTAGGAGTTCTCAGTGAGTATGCTTGCCTACACAAGCAGGGCACTGCTGATCTTGCGTACAGTGTCGAAGTTCCGATTTCATGCGCTGCTTCCCATGGTCTTCGGTCACGGCATGATCGCCGTCAGTTACGGGCTCTTCAGCTCAATCGAGCCGACTAGTGGACACGCAGCCTGGATTGGGTATCAAGTCATCAGCGGCATAGGTCGAGGCATAGCCCTGCAAGCGGTAAGTAGGAAAGCTGATGGACTTGTGGCTTGGACTGATTGAAGACAGGCGGTCCTCGTCGTACAAACAGTCGTGGCTGAAGTGGAAGTCGCAACGGCTACTTCGATTGTGATCTGGATTCAGTTCTTGGGTATGGGCACCATGATCAGTGCAGCTCAAGCAATCTTCCTGTCTCTCTTGAAGACAAACTTCAGAGAACGTCTGCCACAATTGGATGCTGGTGAAGCGATCAGAGCTGGCGCCACAGCTTTCATCGACTCTGTGCCGGCGGATATGCGACAGAGCGTGGTCGAAGCATACAGCGATGCAATAGCTGGGACGAATTACCTTGGGCTGGCACTGGCTGCAGCTTCTGTGGTAGCTTCAATAGGAGTGTGGAACACGAAAGTAGGGGGAAAGGCGGACGCCAAGCAGGAGGATACGGAGACTGTGGTTGGAGGCTCGAAGGATGCACGATCACGATGAAGGCTGGCTTCAGCTATGGCATCTGAGCTGCCCACGCGCGGCGCTGCTGTCATACTTCTGCGAAATCACATGGGTATCTTGGTAAGGTGAGAGTGACACCAAGGAAAGCTCAAGGAGTTTGAAAGTGAAAGCCGCGGGCGTCCCCAAATTTCAATGTTGAAGTGACCGGGGCGGGATGGTGGGGTGGGCTTCGGCAGGCTCCGCCGTTGCAGTTGATGCCGTACCTTTTTTTCTTCACTTCAAGGCGACGGGTGAACTGGCCCCGTTATATACAGACTGCGTGACTACTTCTCTTCTCCTCAACACTCCTCTCTCGTGTTGCAACCGAACTGTATTGAGAAAGTGCCCAACATGGTACAGAAAGTGTACGTCACGTACAACGAGGTACGAGCCCCTCCTGCAAGAACCCAGGCAGTGAAACGTTGTTCGAGTACTGATCTGGGCCCTTGACAACAGATTCACAAATTATGCCAGAAGTCGGCGCCCAAGATCCTCGATGAGTTCACACCCAACCTCATGATCGCGATCGGAGGAGGAGGCTACGTCCCTGCGCGCATTCTCGTGAGTCATGTGCCTACCCGGGGGTCGTACGACAGCACACAAAGTGCCTGCACTGACCGGACGATACTGTAGAGATCCTTCCTTAAGCAGCCAGGCGCACCAAACATCCCCATCCAGGCCATCGGTCTCAGTCTGTACGAGCAGCTCTCAGGCTCCGATCCAGTCGAGCAGCCTGGCACAAAAGTCACGCGCACACAATGGCTAGACCTGTCATCGCTCGAAATGGCCAATTTGATTGGCAAGAACGTGTTGATTGTGGACGAGGTCGACGACACACGTACCACGCTAGAGTATGCGGTAAAAGAGCTCGAGAAAGACGTCGAGGAGGCACGGAGGAAGTTGGGCAGAGATGAAAAGACCAAATTCTCGATATTTGTGCTTCACAACAAGGACAAGGAGAAGAAGGGTCACCTGCCCGACGACATGTTGGCTGATAATCGCTACCTGGCTGCTGTCACTGTGGGTGATGTTTGGATCTGCTATCCCTGGGAGGCCACCGACATTGACGAGCATGATGAAATGGCGAAGACGCAGCCTGCGACCTAAGTCCAGCCAGGAGCTCTCGAGCATCAGAAACTGCCGTCTGCTCAGTGCGGCCCTGTCCAAGTACTAGACAGCAAAAGGCATGGCTGTTTGGCCATCCAGAATGCTCAGCCTTGAGACAGGGCGCAAGGAGGGAGAGCACGAGCCGCGCCCGACACAGAACTGGATACCGGCAAAGCCGCCATCACATGGTGGCTCGATGAAGATGATGCACATAGCGCAGCTAGCTGTGCGAATTATTCGTACGTAGGCAGGACACCGGCCAACGTGCGCTGCCAACCCAGTGCTACATTCATTCCAGGACTGCGGAATACAATGACTCAATCCGTGTCCACCTTCTTCGCCTTAAGATCATCCTTGGCCTTTTCTATCTGCGCCTGTAGCTCGACGTAGGCATCGTGTGTGTCGTTAAATGTCAAGACTCCGAGGCCCAGCCTGCCTAGAAGGTACGCCCCGAGTGACACTACCGCCCAGAACGGTAGGTATGGAATAATGTCGTTCTGGATCTTCGCTGGAAGAATCGATGGTATGGGCGAGTTCTCGGTGAACAGCGGCAGAGCGAGGAGGAGGTAGGCCTGGTGTATACATCAGTATTATGTGTCAAGTGTTTTCACATCGCAACACGCGCACCGAAGTCACCAGAAGGGCGAACGATATCGTTTGCGCTGCACGCGTCATCGTTGATCTGACGGTCGCTTTTGATGTACTCGGAGAAGGAGATAGCTGTCAGACGCGACCTGAGGGGGTTGACAGACCGTTGTATGGGTATTCGAAGCAGGATGAAATGTGTGGTCGTTGAATTGTGTTTGAATTATCGTTTACAGCTGCGCTTCTGGCTTTGAATGGCCAACCTACTACCCCTTAACTGACGGAAAGTACAGCCTTGTGGACAACGTGACTAGCTACCTAGGTATCTATCTGGGGATACGAGCATGTTGGCAGAAGCAGGAGCTCTCGGTCACAGAGTCCTCCCCGTGACGACGTTCGGTTGTCAAGACACCTCATATCACACCTGGCGATAAGGTAGGCCCAAATATTGAGATGGCCGACATAGAGGCCTCCCTGGGGCATGTAAGTTCCTGTAGGATCGGAAGTCCTCATTGTCGTGCTGACTGGTTCGAAGGCATGGAAAGCATTGTCGGAAGATCTGAAGACGGTTGCAGCCAAGCATAATGTCGAGATCGATACTATGCTCCAAACAGGCACCAGCGATGTGTCAGCTAGTGAACACGATTCTGCTCGACTGCCTGTGGCCACAATGCTAGAGAACTTGTCCAGAGCCCTCCTGGCCGCGATTCAGATGGGTTTAAATGCGTTGAGTTTTGCTTGGGCTGTGGACAC
Organism: Cyphellophora attinorum; assembly: GCF_001299255.1. Lineage (NCBI taxonomy): Eukaryota > Fungi > Ascomycota > Eurotiomycetes > Chaetothyriales > Cyphellophoraceae > Cyphellophora > Cyphellophora attinorum. The sequence continues at coordinate 94,252 of NW_017253267.1, forward strand.
CATGTTGGTCCTGGCAGAGGCGCCTAGAACCGTCGAGCTTTGGCGACGATACTTCGGCCTCTGCAAGCGGGTCATAGGGTACTCCCCAAAGCCACAGAATCCGGACTGCATCCTGGACGTCGCACGGCGCGTCATCGGTGATGAGCGACTCAATCACGACGACCAACTTCTTCGTGCAGCGCTACGAATTGTCGCCAACTGCTGCGCCGACAACAACACCAATCGCTCTTTGATTGTGTATCGCGACGGTATCCAGGGTCTCAAAGCCCTTGTCAAAGCTCAACGCCATCTCGATCTGGTGTTGCCCACACTCTTCAACGTCTGCACAGACTTCGATGAAGCTGCGTCTGATATCAAAGGCGAGGAAGATGTGGAAATCTTTGTGTCTTGTGCCGCAGCTGATCTTGGGAAACCCGTTGGGGAGGACTCCACGGCTGTTCTGCTAATAAAGACGCATCATGAGCGCTTTGTCCCCGCTTTGGTCGAACTGTCCCTTCTCCCAGCGGCATTCGGTCTCAAACACGTTCTGGTCCCAGCAGCAACAGGCCACATACTGGACCCGAAGCCACTTTTCGCCAGGCTCTTCAGATATGGCCGCCGGATGAAGTCTTCGCGATACGACGATACTGACGAGTGGGAAGAGACTCGAGACGAACTATCGCGAGCCTGCATAAGCCTCCTTCGGACGGATGATGCCCAGATCGCGTTAGCGAAGTCACCCGAGAGCTTTTGGGATTATCTTGAATGCTACTGGAATCTCGGCGAGGAGGCCTCCCCATACCTGCCTGCATTCCGCCAGATCGTCCACTATGTGTCCGGTCGTCCCGAATACGTGGCAGCACACCCCGTAGACTCCGACGCTTTCAGAGAGCTTGTCGAAAACCTCGAATATGTCCACGACCCTAGTTCCGACTTACCTCAGAACCCCAACTACGAGCGACCCATATCGATAATGACACTCATTCACAACGCCTTCTCAACACAGCAGCACGTGGTTGACGCCGTAGCTGAATTCCCCGGGCTTCCTGAAAGCGTGTTGGACATGGTGGACGCATACTTCGACAAGCTCCCGTCGTTAACAGCAGGAATAGCCCTACTCACGCGTTTCAGCATTGTCCCAGAGGCTCGTGACGTGCTAATCAATCATTCGATCTTTAACGCCTTGTATTTCATGCTCGGCAAAGCACGTGCACAGAGAGAGCACTTGCAGAGGCCTCCCGAAGTCAATGCAGCCAGACTCAAGGAGAGTTTAGCACTGATCAACCTCACGCGCCTACTGATCGTCTCCCGGGACATCGTCTCCCGGCGCATCAACTACAATCCAAACTTTTTTCCAGATTTGCATTCAGAAATTATGCAGCTTCCAATCGCCTCTTTCGACGATGACGCCAAACACGACCTCGGCCAATACTGCATCCAGGTCCTGCGCTGTCTGGCCGCAGAGGGCTCCTCGGCGAAAGACTTGCCCACCTACGGCACAAAGACCGCGCCCTTCATGACAGCCGTCCTCCATCAAGCCTCGAGCCCCCGCTCGCAGCAGACTACTGGGATCTTTGGGCTTACGCTACTCCTGTCGTCGTCCTTCACGCCGTCTCTTGACGTGCTTGAGACGGGAGCGCGAGAAGCTCTCACGGAGGCCATCAGGGAGACGTTGCTGCCGCTCTTTGTGACCTTGGTGGAGAGGCGAAAGGAGCAGAGGCAACAGGCAGCTGGGCTGGAGCCGGAGCCGGAGAAGCAGTACGAGGTTGATGAATTGGAAGAAATCGACTCTTCAATTACCAGTAGGGAGGACTCTGCGGTGGCGACCTTGTCAAAAGATGCCCAGATCGAAGCGACACAGGCCGCAAAGACAACAGCACATGAGGCGAACCTGAAGAGGCTATGTATGGAGCTACTACGTCTCCTAGGAGACTCAGAGCTGTCAGACGAAATGGAGTTGTACGCCGAACTGGAACGTTTGCGCTCTGGAATGGGCCTTTGAAACCCAGTACGGGTAGCGAAAAATACTAGTCTTAGAGGGCCCTCCCTGGCTCGAACTCCCCGGATTAGTCTTGTTGCCATGTGACGCTCAAGAGATGCTATCTCGTAAGCACCAACTCAAACGCTACTGCAAGACAAAGCTCTCGGCCTGCAATCCACCGTCGCTGAGCCGCTCCATTGCCTCGCCCTGACTGACCCCATGGCAGTAGCACGTGCCAACCACAGTCCAGTGACCGCTCACCTCGTCAGGGCGAAGAACGACGGGTAGAGAGCATCCAAACAACACAACAATAACGTCGTCAGGCAAGCTCGCGTTTGGCACTACACAGAGATAGCCTTTAATTGTAACAGCGAGGCGCCTGTTGATGAACGTTCTGTGGACACGCTCTAGTGCTGGTCCAAGGCTCGTCATGGTTCCTTTTACTCTCCTCGGAGCGCTCGAACGGTCGGACAAGTGTTCGTGGATTGGCTTGCCTGCGAACTGAAGGTCTGCGGTGTCTCTCAGCACTTCCCCGAGGCAGTGGAGACGTTGTAGAGAGACACCGGCTAGGTCCGAACCAGTACTGTTTGCGCTGCCGCCGTACAAATCGAGAAGATCAGCGAAATACTCTGGAGCAGGATCTCCATTTCTGTTGATATTCGCTGTATACGTACGCCATAGCACATCGCATATATTTTCAGGACTGTTCTCATACATTGACGCTGACCGCCGCGACTGGAACAACTGGCGCTGAACGTTGTACTGCACGTTGGTAGAGTCTGACGACTTACCTAGGCCGTCAATAATGTCGATCCTGCAGCCTTCGGCTGTCAGCAACTCCTCGGCATCATTAAAGTGCGTGACTGGCTTAATATCAAGGCTTGCCTTCCGGGGTTTTATATACTTGATGCCGCCAAACAAGCGAGCGTGACCTGATATTCTCCAATCGGGTACCCAACTAGGCGTATGCTGATCTGCCGTGAGCACGCAGTGATCCAAGATGTCGAGCGCTTGGATGCCTCGGATGACGGCTTTGGTGAACGACGTGTATACTTGTTCAACCGACAGCTGGTAGTCCACCAGCATCAAGGACGTGACGGCGCTTGGGAGTAAGCTAGCTATACCATATACTTTGTCACGGTCATTGCTTGCCTCAGAGGATCGACTGAAGTGAAGGACAGCGGCTATACGATGTGCCAACAAGGCCTCTCGATCTGCAATTGCTGTGAGCTTTCGCAACTTGCGCTGGATAGTATTTAGCTGATAGACCTGATCCCTTCTCAGAGGATCTGCATTCCACAAATGTGAGGTCGGTCCGTTGTCTCTGGTGATCTCGTCTGCCAGCAGAGTCTCCACGTGTCCTAAATCTCTGTAAGCAGCAAGATAAAGAGCCTCGTGTAATTCGCCCCAGGCTATCGCTTTGTGACCGCAAAGCAATGGCATGTCGGCTCTACCCATGGCTACTTCTTGCTGAATCCAGACTCGCCGCCAGAAGGACCTTCGCATGAATTTTAGGATAGACAGCCATCCCTGACTTCGGCATAGGTCTGGCCTAAGTTCGCGCAGAGAAAATTGCCATCGATCTTGAGCGTTTTTGCGCCACTCTGTGGCAACTCGAGATATAAGGTCCAGCGCGTGGTTGCTGGCTTCGTCCGCATCCCCAAGCCAATACAGTACTTGTTTCGCCTGCTGATAGATACTGCCCATCCGGAGGACATGCTCATTGCGCTCGATGGGGTCATTCTGGTTGATACACAAGACGTCAACCCAGAGCTTTAGACCATCCTGAATAGGTTGCTTCATACGCAGGTATCGAAAAGCACACGCAAGGGATTTCTGTATCTTTGTTGGCTGACCATCGACCATGATGATCTCTTGTGCTGCCGGATCGCCCCAGACATATGAGAGCGCCGCAAAGTCTCCCCATTCGAATCGGTCGGCTTGCAGTCCGTCAGCAACGCCAGGTAGAAGTGCCCTGATCACCTGACAGGAAAGTCACCTACATTCCGAGTCTGGATGAGCGCTCGTCCCAGATGATGCATCGCCCCAAATTTGGTGAACTGCGCGATACTTCGCCTGTATGGCTTCTAGTGTGAGCTGTGGACTTGCACCGACACCCGGCTTCAAAGATTGCAGAGATACGACTTGACGACGACAGCGAATGGGGTTGAGCTCGTCGCCACGCACGGTATCCGCTTCAGTCGGGTCTGTATTGGGCTCAAGGTGTAGCACTCGGATCTCATTGTTGTTTGGGTCTAGTCTCAAGTCACCCTCCATGCCACCGCAGAGATGGGTTCTGCGTTTTCGGGGAACACAGCATACTCAGGAGGTCAGTCAACATGCTTCCTATCAGTAAAAGTTCAGCGACAGCTCAACGCTGTAGTGGCGTTTTCGTCTTGCGTCAAAGCTACCCAAATGATGCCTAACTTGACGAACTTTGGAGCAGGCGCCTTGGGAAGCTGGTCCTAGGCCATGAGGCGCCCTTGGCACACTCGGGACTTTTGGAAAATGGCCCCACAAGCAGGGTTGCGCAGCGTCTCGTCCCGCGCCAGCGCATCTCAAACCTCAATAGTCACCAACTTACCGGGCAATCGTGCCGAAGTCCTGTCGCAACTCCTGCCACCTTATCATTAGGGCAAAAGATGACATTGATACCCAAGTATTCGATCTGTGGACATCTGTTGCGCTAATGCAGACTCTCGAGCAGAGCGATACTGATGATGATTAATCTCAGCGTCCGCTTGGTGTCTTGCCTGCGCGCGTATTACCGGCACATACTTGATAGTCCACGGGCGCTCACCAGCACATACATATAGATTCTGGATAGTCACGACGTAGCCCATGGTTGCCATGATCAGCTTGAGTGAAGTGTAGACACAAACATCCGAGATGACATTTGTGAGCACCGCGCTCTACTCCTACTAGTAAGTATGTCGAAGACACCTGCAGTCGTGCAATGCTTTGACACCAATCACAGTATTTACAGCATCTCAAAACGCTGCATTGACCACCTACTAGCTTCGAACTTCGTGCCGACGCCGCTAACGGGGAAGGCTTCATTCGAGCCTCCGAACGACGTTACCGTTATCATTCCAACAATTCGTCCTGAATCGTCCTTTCTGGAGACACTTAGGACGATATTATGCAATGGTCCGCTTGAGATTATCGTCGTGACCGATGAAGAGAGCTACGCACAGGTGAAGCTCTACTCTGACAAGGCAAGAAGTTGCCAGAGCATGTCAGCAGATTCCACGCCTGGAACCTCCCTGAGAATCCTGACTGTCAGAAAGCCCTCGAAGCGGGGACAGATGGCTTCTGGCATTCGGCAAGCATCCGGCTCAATTATTTGTTTCGCAGACGACGATGTGCTCTGGCAACGGAACACTCTGGAACACATGCTGGCGTGCTTCGAAGACCCTGTCGTTGGCGGCGTGGGAACTTTGCAAGAAGCCGGTCTTCCAGGATCACCTGCAGCAGTAACTTTGTGGCAATTCCTCGCGGCTGATCGACTCGCAAGACGAATGATCCGGGTTGCGTCTAACAATCGCATTGATCAGGGCATGACTTGTCTGTCGGGCCGTACGGCTGCCTATCGCGCTGAAGTCATAAAGTCACATCAATTCCTCGACGCCTTCACACACGATCTTTGGTTGGGCCGTACTAGACTTGACTCAGGCGACGATGTCTTTCTAACGCATTGGCTCTACTCTCAGGGCTGGAAGGTACGACTGCAAACGAACGCGGAGGCAACTATTACGACTTTCGTGGTCGACGATGCACACTACCTCAAGCAGCTCTTGCGATGGTCAAGGAACTCTAAACGTATGCAGCTTCGCTGTTTGCGCAGGCTATGGATGATATGGTAAGGCTACTTTCCCATAATAGCACGCTCGTAGTTGACCCCTCACATACAGGATATTGCCATACACGTCGTTGAATATGATAGAAGGCTTGCTTCAACCAGTCCTAAGGCTAGCTCGAGTACTGCTTCTTCTGAAATATCTCTACGAAGCGTTCCCTAGTATAGGGTATGCATTCCAGATAGCGCTGATTGTCGCCGGGCGTCGACTTCTCGACCTCACGCTTACTGAGCAGCAGATCTATCGCCATTGGAATCCTCCTCTTCCCGTCCTGGTTCGTGCCCGGAACAGCGCCGGCTGAAGGAATCCCAATCACACGTCGTGTCTGGTACAAGATTCTTGGATATGTCATTGGAGCATATACGGAGCTGTTGGCGATGTTCACCTTGCACGTGGTAAGCGAAATCACTACTGCTCCCGGGCGACAGGCTTCTAAGCACTCAGGAACAGCCCGAGTGGGGCTCTCGATAGCCCCCGAAAATGAGACCAGTCAGACCATCTGACGACACCTCGGCCAATTCCCCAGTCACTACTAAGTCGATCCCGCCGCCCGACTTGTTGACGAAGCAGCATCTGACGCTAGGCTGCGGTGTGACAGTCCGTACACCTCAATGAAAGGTCATGTCGCAATTGACCTGCAAGACGTTGAGTCGGCCGTTTCCCAGGGTCTTGAGACAGCATACTAATGATTGTCTCGATCCGTGCGGGATCCGAATTCCTCTCGAAAGAGCGCAACCACGCTTCACACTCCCCAATGGTATCGGAAAACCTCCGTTCGATCCGCCTTGGTGAATCTTGAATGTTCTTCAGCCGCACTAGCTGATATTCTTCGAGCGTATGGCCTTGTGTCAAAGTTTCGAGTTCTGAAAGCACTGCTCCAAGTGAGAAGATGTCCGACGCTTCAGTATACATGATGCCTTCCTCGAAAACCTCCGGTGCTGTGTACCTTTTTGCGCCTTTGGGACCGTCTGATACGTCGTAAGAAGACGTGAAGACGGAACACCCAAAGTCTGCAAGCAGCACTGACCCATTTCGATCCACAAGGATATTCTCTGGCTTCAAGTCCCTGTGAAGGATGCCTTTGTCGTGGACGTACTTTATGGCATCGCAGAGGCAGGCTGGGTACGTCGACAACATGGCAATACGTACGGTCAGGTCAAGACCGAACAAGTGACGCTGGCAAGGATCAGGACAGCCTGACGTTCGGCCAGCGTCACCTTCGTCGTTTGATCCACTATGCCATAACAGAGATCGTAAAATTGGGCCTGTGGAGTCCACATGGTAGCCCCGAGCATCTTTGAGCGCGCCAGTGACGTCGAGCGACAGAGAGACGTTCCGCATTAAGTCTGAAAGATCAATACAAGCTGAAGGATATATCAAAATGCCTGTGCCCAGGTCTGACTGGAAATGCGCAACATACGCGCATATGTGAGGATGCCGCAACGCTTTCAGTGCCTCCACCTCGCCTAAGGCTTTCTCACGAGGACGCATATGTGCCTTGACGACGAAGTCTAGGTCGAAATATGGAGTCGATGAATGTCCTTGCTTGAGACGGCAGCGCCATATACTGTTGTTCTTACTTTTCATCCACTTGCCGTTGAACAGGTCGATTTTCTGCAGGACATCGATTGCTTCAGGGAACGCCGCGGAACCGATATCGACTTCGGTACTTCCCTTTTCATTCCAGGCAAGCGTTTTCGAACATTTAAAGAAGTGCTGCATGCTGGACCGAACCTCACCATGCTGTAGCCTGCACGTTGAATCCATCACTCGATCTCGAACTAGCGTTGAATCCAATTCCGATGATGATTGAATGACCAGAAAGCATTAGACAACATCTTGATGCGTGTTTGCTCTGTAAAGCCGACTCGGTAGAGAAGAAAGCATATCCCATACGCCTCAGTCGTATTCAATTTCTTAGCCGCTGCCTGAACAGTGTCTTTAATGCCCAACCCGAGGATCCTCCGAACGTGTCTCTCTTGCTCAAGCTCAGCTTCGCGCCGTTAGGTGTCGTTGGCATCGTCATGGGAATCCAGCAGAGTCAAGAAAACAGAAGTCCAAGTGCTGACCAATCGGTAACCGTTGGGTAGGCTTGCAGTCTCTGGCTAGGTACGGAAAGTAGGACTCGAAGCGACGGCTTAGTAGCAAGTCTGACCCACGTAGTGGCCCCCTCGAGAATAGCTTGGAATTAGCAGCGGTGCAAGATCAATACATAGGCGGCACTGATTGCTGGTCTAACATTCCTGAAGCTAAGGTTTCACACAGAACACTGAGATCGCCTTTCGCTTTCATCCACCTTCAACCTCGATTCAGCCTGCTCAGAGCTTTCTCACCGACCAACGCCTCAAACATCTCCCTTCTCGCTTGCTCGCTCATGCTCACAAGCCGCCCCAATCCCCAGCTCTCCCGACCACTATCTGACACAGCTTGCTGAGCCGAACCTTCTCCGCCACCAGCATCACCATCTTTCTTCAGCATTCCCAACATGACCTGCGCTGCTAGCGCGTTGACACCCGCGTCGCGCAGGAACGTCTCCCAGACCGTAGTGTCATCGATGAAGGACATATTGGGAAGCACCGGTAGGCTGTGCTGGCAGATGAGGTGAAAGATCCAGGCGGTCACGGGGTCGAGATCACTCTTGGTTTGAGTACTGGTGGTGGGGGAGGTGACGATCCAAACCGGTGTTACAGTACCGGAATCGGGTTGGCTGAACCGTATCGAGGCGCAGCAGGCGGCAAACTCTGCCACTGTCTCCATTTGACCTGGCACTGAAGCGGATGATGGGTCTGGCAGAGCGATGATCACTTGGACCTGCTCGAATTGCAGCGAGAGTATGTGGACGCGATCCTGTATTGTCTGAGCAGAGGAGGATTTGGTGCCTGGGAGACTCTTCTGTTTTAGCGCTTGCAGGTTCGTGATAAGTAAGCAGACTTTTGGACTCAAGATCACATCAGGCGTCGAACACAATCTGCGGTAGACGCAGCGTAGCATTTTGTCGTCCTGTCGATCAATGACGGCCATAAGTCTCTTCTTGCGGACTAGGGACTCATCCAGCATAATCACGCGCGGGTGCGTGAGCGGTGTATAAGTAGGGCTATCCATAGCCAACGCTTTCAGCGTCTCTTTCAGCGTGGAAGGGACGTCGACTTGGTCGTCTGGTGGGGACTCAGAGGCTTGTGAGACGAAGATTGGATCAAATTTGAGAGATGTTGGGCCGTTCCTGCACAGCTCAGTTTCAACCGTGTTGCGTGGATTCGGAGATGGCTGCACATCCGGAGGACAGAACAACGGTGAGGAGCACCGACTAGCGAGTATGGATTCTGATGTTTCTGCGGAAGGAAGGCTCGGCTTCTTAAAGCGTCCTGCTCTGAGGTCGAGAAAGGATGAAAGCGCGCCTGTTGCTGAGAACTTGGGGTTGTCGCCTTTCGAGTTCAGATGTACAGGCCGAGTCTGGCGAATTGTATCAATCAGACGTCGTTTGGCTGGTTGCTGCCAGGTTATCGTTGGCATTTGGAATCCCTTAGCTAACGCAGACGACATGTCTGTTTCTCGTTTCAGCAGTTCTGATGAGGCTTTCCGCTTCTGCCCAGCTGGTACCTGAGTCACACCGAGGCGGCTCTTGATGTCGGGCTCTGTCTTGATTTCCAAGAGCTCTGCAGTCGCTAATTTATGGAACTCATCCATCTTGGTAGTAGTTGCGGCAATTGCTTTCTGTGGCAATGTAGACCGACTTGGGGTGTCCGAATTCTGCTGTACGACTTTCGTGTCCTCGACACGTACCCCGAATTTTGTATCCTGTAATAGGCACGCGTCAACGATCGAACTCGGATCTGGCGTTGATGATGATGCTGTTCGAAGAGAAGGTCTTGAGGCTGAGTGTTGCGGAACGTCGCCTCCGATCTGAGACAGGCATGCCTGCGCGGCAGACGAAGTCGGATTGGCTGAAACCTCGTCGGACAAGTCCAGACTTGATTCAAGCGGTTCTTCATCGTCATCCTCGTCGAGCAATCTGAGACCGGGCTGTTTCCAAAGCAGCTCATGGCTAGATGCCACTTTCGAAGGCGGCGTAAGGTATTGCTCTGTTCTTGCTGTACAGTCAATCTGCTCGGGAAAGAAATGACGGGCAGCAAGATGGTCGAGACCATCCTTCGGCCATGATTTTGTTTGGTAAGGTTGCAGCTGGCTGATCAGATTCGCGGTCATAACATCAACAGCGACCAAGTGATAGGCTGGGGGCAGTCTAGGCAGCTCGAGTTGGTTGATGGATGCGGGTGCCGCAGCCTGGGACGCTGCCGTGCCTAGTTCGCTGTGAGGCTGTACGTTGCTTCTAATCTGGACTTGATGTTCGACGTCACCCTTCACGGGCGATTCTGTGCTCGGAAAGCTGTCAAAGTCGACGAAGTCGTCAAATATATCTTTCGGGCCGTTTGTTTGATCTTCCAGATTGTCGACGTACGATGCGGTACAAGTAGGCGAGAGCGCAGTCGTGGTAGCCGTGCCGCCAAGCGACAACTCAGTGGGTGCCATGCTCTTCATTGGCAGATCTGTCGTCGTGGGCGCTGTGTGTGCGGTTTGATCGTAGTCGATTGAATCGTATTCGGCTGAGTCTAGCCTGGACTGAGCTTCGTGCATGGACCTGCCGTCACGCGCAGCTGCCCCGCGTTCTCCATGTAGCAGTAGCTCGTCCAAGTCGACTGGCTGGTGTAAGGGATGGTCCAGACCTGCTTGTGCTTGTGCCAAAGAGTCGTCCTCGGTCGATGACGGCAGCGGCAGAGACAGAAGCGGCTCCTTTGGCTCGTCGGAGGTGGTCTGTGACGGATTAGTGAGAAAGTCGTCGAGCCCGATGTTGACATACCTTTTTCCTTGCTGGCAGGTCCCAATACTGTAGTGGCTTGTGCGCTATCCGACTCTGCTGGATCATTGACATAGCACAGTTCATTGCAGCTTTGGTGAGTTCGAGACGAGGTGATTGTAGCATCGATTGTGTATTGGCGACTGCTGCTGCTAGGTCCCTTTCAACATCACGCCCAATGCCATCTGCGAATGGATGGCATTCGCTGAGCTGCCGGAAAAGCTTGTCCATGTCGAGACCCTTTCGAAACCATTGTAGATCCTTCTCATGATTGCGTTTCAGTAAGGGCAGTTCACATTTGAGCCGCCGTCTGCTTGAGGCGTTATCGAGGATTTGTTCCCACTGCGGAGCGAAAGGCGGCCGTATGGCGTTAGAAAGGAATAGCATGCCGTCCTGGCTGATTTCTAGTTTCTCGCTGTTGACTGGGTCTTCAACGTTGAATACTTCGGGGTGGGCCGGCAGTGAGATATCGACGTCAAATGGAGCGGGCTGTGTAAGATTGCGAAGAGGGTGCCGAGGTCGCTGAACAAGGCCGTAGTAGCGGGCATAGTCGAGTGCTGATGGTTCACTCATCTGCGACGAGGCGGCTGTCTGTGGGTAGCGTCTAGTCTGCTGCTGTGGACGTTTAACGGAGGGACGCAGAAGAGGCCGGCGGACCGAGAAGGTCGCATCGTCGTTGCTAAAGCAGTCGTCCAGAATCGATTCGGTGGAGTATGAACAGGCTCAGGAGAGTGCACAACGATGCTCGGAGATCGTCGAATTATAGATGGAAGGAGCGAATAACTACCTAGGTAACGAAGTGGCAGTCGCTCAAAAATTCGCGTATTCCCTGAAATCGATCCGGCCGGGAGTCCCTCTCCGTGATGTCGTCTACGTTCGTGTTGGCCGTAAGTCCTTGCGGACAGTCTCTGTCTATCGTTTCTATCGTCTATCTGAGAATAGAATGGATCCTTCAGATTGATCTCCTGCTTCACTCCATCTCGATTGTACCGGGCGGCTTACTAGTGACGTCGTATACCACGCGGCAGACTCCATCGACCTCATTTACGATTCGTCTGCTGACACGCTTGAGGAATGCGCCGTCGAAAGGATACCAGTCTGCCGTCATGAAATCAGTCGTCTCTACCGCTCGGAGGGCGATCACCTGTGCGTGGACTCTCTTGTCGCCCATGACCCCAACAGCCTTGACGGGAAGCAGAGCAGCGAATGCCTGTGAGATGTTGCGATACAGCCCGGCACTGACAATCTCTTCGATGAAGATCTTGTCGGCTTCGCGGGCAATCTTGAGCTGCTCGGGAGTGACTTCACCAAGGATGCGAATGGCAAGGCCAGGTCCAGGGAACGGATGACGCCACACCAGCTCGTCAGGTATGCCGAGAGTCGTGCCCAGCGCACGCACTTCGTCCTTAAACAGCTCCCGCAGTGGCTCGATCAATTTCAGGTGCATGCCTTCAAGGAGACCTCCAACGTTATGATGGGTCTTGATGGTAGCCGAAGGACCCTTGAACGAGATGCTCTCGATGACATCCGGATACAATGTGCCCTGCAAGAGGAATTCGATCTCTCCGGCACTTGGAGAGTTCTCCGCTGCTTTCGCAATGGCTTTAGCCTTGTCCTGGAAGATCTCAATAAATGTGTTTCCAATGATCTTGCGCTTGCGTTCGGGATCTGTGACGCCCTTCAGCTTGCCCAGGAACAGGTCAACAGCATCCACGACTTCGAGGTTGATTTTGAGGTGCTCCCGCAGTGTCTTTTCCACAGTCTTGGCCTCGTCCAGTCTGAGAACGCCATTGTCGACCAAGACAGCATGGAATCGATCACCAATAGCCTCCTGCATCAATTTTGCAGCTACAGTGGAGTCTACACCGCCACTGACCGCGCCAATGACTCGACCTTTTGGTCCAACAGTTGCACGGATGCGCTCGATTTCCTTGTCGACGAAGGCCTCCATGCTCCAGTCTTGGCGGGCCTTGCAGATGGTGACGGCGAAGTTCTTGATAACTTCTTTCCCGCGAGGCGTGTGAGTCACTTCGGGGTGGAATTGAATGCCAAAATACGGCTTATCTGTGCTTGCGATACCGGCGAAAGGGGCGTTCTTGGTACTCGCGATCGGCTCAAAGGAATCTGGCAACTTGGACAGCTTGTCGCCATGACTCATCCACACCTCAAGCTCATCGCCGAGCCCTTCGAATAGACGATCGATGTGCTCTTTCTTGCCCGAATGGCGCTCGATGTTGAGATAGGCGTGGCCATATTCCTTCTTGTCTCCTGCAGCGACATTCTTGCCATGGTGCCAAGCCAGTTCCTGCAGGCCATAGCATATGCCGAGAATGGGGACGCCTAGGTCGAACACAGCTGGGTCGACGTGAGGCGCGTCGTTATCGTAGACCGACCACGGCGAGCCGGAAAGTATCACACCAGTTGGCTTCCATGGTAGCTCAGCAATTTTCTGCGTACACGGGAGCATCTCTGAATAGACATTGATCTCTCTGAGTCGCCGAGTGATCAGATGCGAGTACTGCGACCTACAAGCGCATTAGTCAAAGGACTACGTTTCTAACGGTCAAGGTCTCGGTCGCGTACCCAAAATCGAGCACGAGGATCGTGTCGAAGGACTTGTGTGGCTCATTGACCGACCCATTGAGGTCCCCGTTGGTTGCCATGGTCAGAGGATTGCGATGAGCGACGCGACGTAAGAGAGGGTAACGCTTGCGCGCCCGAGAGAAAGAAGCACGAAGTCAACCAGTGCACCGCGTCTGAAATATTTTCTTCCCGCATCAACTTCGGCCCTCGCCGAAAGCCCACCAAGGCAAGCACAGGGACCCGGCACGCCTATCCGAGCCTAGCTGCAACCAGTTAATAGATCTCGGTAAGTGACTAAGCGCCACGCCAGGCGGCGGGGTTTCTGTCATCGAGTTCATTCGTACCTGGAATATGTGAAGTTCGCATCTCGCATGCCAGACTCTTTGACGAGTCTATAATATAGCTCCCTATCTACAGAAGGCTTTGCTCTGCCATGATGATCTGGTAGGACAGAACACTGAGAACCGCAGACACACCCGGTCCCACAACGGCCCACCGCTTGCCAACGTCCTTACAGAATGGCAGCACCCAATCGTGCTAGTGGTGCGCCACATCTCAGTCGGACTATCAGCGATGGCATGTATAGTCTGTCCCGGACGGTCACAAGAGTAGGCATAGTCCGTTTTCGATCAGGCAGTACTGATCAGAACATGACAGGAGGGTGACAACTCAAGTGACGATGAATTGAACCGGGAGATGGAGGTACGTGAATTTGGGCCATGGTTACATCACCATTTGATCATGTCGCTAACGACTGTACCTGACTAGGTCTTATTTGACAACGATTCCATACGTCGGCGCAAGTCTTCGATTGTCGCCTCTGAAGCACAGAAGATCCATCTTAATATGAAGCCCGCCGCCGAACAACCCCCTCCTAACAAAGAGAGGACTTCCTCGCAATGCTTGGTGCATAAGCTAGTTGCCGAGAAGACGGCGCAAACTACACCACCAAAAAGCGAACAGCGCAATGGACAACTTGAGCAGATCGACGAAGGCGGTCCTTTGCAGACACAAGACTCAGTCGCTAGTACCGCAAGCTCAAATTCCAATGAGGACGTCCGGGCAACACATTCGCGACTACTGACTAAGAAGCAATTGAGCGACATGGCATTGAGTGTGCGATCTTTGGCGAAGAAGTTGAGCAACCTCAAGGTCAAGTTGCAGATACGACGGGTGTTTCTACTCACGAAAGCCCACGACAGAACTCTGATCGCAAAGACACGTGAAGTGACGAGATGGCTTCTAGACAAGGAGCGTGACGTTGACTACATCGTCTATGTTGAGGATACAATGAAAGAGAACAAAACCTTCGATGCCGCTGGACTCGTGGAAGAAGATCCGGACAGCTTTGGCCCTCGGCTCAAATATTGGAACAATGAGCTCGCCAGGCACCGACCGCACACATTCGATTTCGTCGTCACGTTGGGAGGAGACGGTACTGTGCTATATGCCAGCTGGCTGTTCCAAAGGGTCGTGCCACCTGTGCTGAGTTTTGCTCTGGGATCACTCGGCTTTCTGACGAAATTCGACTTCGATGACTACCAACAGACTCTGACGCAAGCATTCCGGGAAGGTGTCACGATCAGTCTGAGACTCAGATTCGAAGGTACCATCATGCGAAGTCAGAAGTCGAAGGATGAGTCCGCGGAGGATGCGGATCTTGTCGAGGAGCTGATGCACGACGAGACTGAAGGAAAGCATACCCACAAACCAGATCGGACATTCGAGATCTTAAATGATGTGGTCGTGGATCGTGGACCTAATCCGACTATGAGTAGTATTGAGCTCTTCGGCGACGAGGAGCACCTGACAACTGTACAAGCAGACGGTATTTGTGTGGCCACTCCAACAGGCAGTACAGCATACAACCTTGCTGCTGGTGGCAGCCTGTGTCATCCTGAGAATCCTGTGATCCTTGTTACAGCGATCTGCGCGCACACTTTGAGCTTCAGACCCATTATCTTACCCGACACCATTGTGTTGAGGCTGGGCGTTCCCTATGATGCTCGGGCGAACAGCTGGGCCAGCTTCGATGGTCGAGAACGGTAAGTACCACTTTTCTCCGCTTCTCCCAGGTCCCAATTACTCTGCAATGGCCATTGTAGTGGATGGTATAGTGGATGATATGCTAAGTCTTGTCTCAGCGTCGAGCTCTGCCCAGGCGACTACGTGACGATATCTGCTTCACGCTACCCATTCGCCAACGTTATGCCTCCAGGTAGGCGAAGCGAGGACTGGGTCAACAGTATTTCGAGAACACTACAGTGGAACTCGCGGCAACGGCAGAAAGCATTCAAGGAATGGGAGTCGGAGGATAAGTCAAAAAAGACAGCAGAAGAAAGTCAAGGCGACAAGTAGATGGCAACTCATTTCTACGGTGCGTCCCTGGCTGAAGCACCATGCGGCGTCTACAGGTATACTGAGCACGCTATCGTCGGCTCGAAGCTTGCGTTCACACACTCGCCTTCACCACACCCTTCGGCTTCGTACTCCCCAAGTCACGCATGCCTGTCCACCTCTTCCCCAGCAAATGGACAGTTGCTTTGCCTTCCGATTCCACCTCAAAATTCCTTGATAGTGAGCTCTCCGATGCGAGCCCGATTTGTAGGCTGTATACGAGCAGGACACGCGGATATCAGGCCCCTCATCTGGGGGGGCTGACGTCAAGCCACCCAGTGGCAGCGATATGAAAGGCAATGAATCATGAAGGTAGACTGGACTCTGTGTTGGTGAGACCACAGACTATCACCATCACCACTTTGTGGGGTTTCGGTGTCTCTAAACCACAACTCTGGACTCGGAACTAGCCCGCTTTCAAAGGAGAATCATCTGGCGTAACACTTGAATACCGGTGGACATGGCAAAGAAGATGAGACGATGCATCAATGGCCTCTTCACAATGGTACCGCAAGCTCCTCGCTCGGCACGCGCCATTGCGCCAACACACTACATCCATCAGCAAAGCCGAAGTGTGACCAACGCTATCAAGCCCGACCACATCACCTCCCTACTCACCGTACCGCGTGTCCCTCCCAAGCCAGCCAATTGGCATCCAACGCTCGTGCACAGCAGCGGCGAGGTCAAGTTCACCGTTATCCGCCTCGCACCCAACGGAGGTGAAGTCCCACCACACTTCCACAAAAATGTCTGGGACTACTTCATGCCATTGGAAGGCAACGCCGTCATCGAGACTACGACCAAAGACGGCGTCTCTCAGGACTTTGACATGCAAAGTGGTAGTTTTCTAGCTGTTGGGCCGGGTGACACGCACCGAGTTCGGAATGTTAGTGAAAAGGAGGAGTTCGTGTTTTTGCTCGCGCAGTCGCCGAGAGGGAAGTATGACTTCGTCAATATTGGTGATGGTGAGGTTGTGAAGAAGTGGCACGAAGAGGAATAGCATTGCTCGACTGACATGTCTTCGGCGCAAACGACGTTGTTTGATATGTGGCCCAGATGTTGGGGGGTTCCGAGGACAGGATCCAGTGGAACCTCACGGCAGATCGCGGGATTCTGATAACTTGTTGGAATTGATCCTCGGTCTAATTCATCCTAGATACGTGGCGCGTCAGTAGCTACAATCGGTGCTGAATATCGGTACGAATATATATCGTCAATACATGAAGAGACGCGGGAGCGGCAATGAGCCGACCATCCAG
The DNA here is from genome assembly GCF_001299255.1 of Cyphellophora attinorum. Taxonomy (NCBI): domain Eukaryota; kingdom Fungi; phylum Ascomycota; class Eurotiomycetes; order Chaetothyriales; family Cyphellophoraceae; genus Cyphellophora; species Cyphellophora attinorum. The sequence goes on from NW_017253267.1 coordinate 111,163, forward strand.
CGTAAGCTTTTCCTTGGGCGTTTTGAGACATAATTGGCTCCGTAGACCCAGCCGCTCCGATTCAGACCTACAGTCTCTTGGCTGTTGGTAAGTAAGACATGTTCGAGGAAGCCAGCGTGATGAATGACTGTGAGATCGTTCGTGCTGGTCACCCGGTCTCACTTAGACCTTCATCTGGGCCGGTTGACGGGTCCAGCGATCGTGGAAGGCGCTAGGAACGCGCCTGTGACGCATGATTTGGCCACGGCATATGCGGACGAGAAGGGGCGGTACCTATGTGCTCCTGCTCTTGCTGCTGTTCCTATTCCCGAGGTTATCCAGGAAGTCACTTGTGCCATGCCAGTTGGTGGCTGGTCAACCGGTCTCGCAAAAACCACGACTTAGACCGGATGACAGGACCTATAGATCTCGGACATATCGGATCTCCCCACAAACCGATTCCCGATCTAGCGACGCTCAAAACAATCACTATCGCAACGTCCTGATGAGTAATGGATGGGGGACTCCACACTCTGGCGAAGCCCGCGACGAACTTGTCGCGGCATGTCAGATGCTGATCATGACGACTTCAAACACAGGAGGCCGTCGACTCATCGCGATGGCTGGTCGCAGCGCGAGTGCAAAGGACCGGGAAAGGCAGTGAACGAAGATGTGTTGTATGTCGATCGCCACGGAACATCCGGAAACACGTTGATTGTGAGGATCTCCAGTCCAACAGGCGGTGGGCTAACAACGACGAAGCCACTGTGTCTTGTTGAAAGCCCACGGAACATCGACAAGCTATTGCACTCACTGCCCCAGTAGCCCACACACATTCGGCAATCGACACCAACATCTACCACAATGGCGATCCCAACCTCCCTCTCCTACGCCTCTGTCACCATTGGCTTCATCTCCTTCGCCATCACTATCATAACCCTGCTGGGAGTCTACTCCTCTCTACTTTCAACCATGCGTTCCGCCCCAACGCGCATCCCCATCGTACTCGGCAATCTCCGCCAAGAAATCCTCGCTGAGAGGGCCTATCTACGTCAACGCATTGCTGAGGGCCGCGACCCCTTCGGAGTCATGCCCGAGACGCTAGACAGCAGTAGTGCTGGAGGTGTGTCGCGTGGTGCGCCGGGGCATCGAGGGGGCAGGAGGGGCGGGATTCGGGCTGCTGAGGAGCAGGAGAGCTATACGAAGCTGTTGAGTTTTACGGTCAGGGATCTGTGGATGGAGTTCCGGAGGTTGGAGAGGCCGTTCTTGGTCAACTCGGGGCTGAGGGCGAAGGCAATCGAAAAGGGGGACTATTGGTCCGAAGGCGATCTCGTGAGTATTGGCAGGCGGAGGACAAGGGACGTGGAGGGTGGCGATGGTAGCGAGTACTCGACGCCGTCTGGCGACGACGAGAAAGGTGGTGCCAGAAGACGGCGGACTAAGCGGAAGCGCCACCACCGGAAGAAGTCTGCGAAGCAGCTCAAGGAGGAAGAAGAGATCTTCAGAGGGGATGAGGAGGAGTGGGAGTTGGATGAGGGACGAGCGGATCTGATTCAGAAGGGTGCTCAGTTCTACAATACCGACATGTCGCACCGTTTCATCTGGTGGCAGACTGAGGATATGGTCAAATCGCTGGCTGAACAGGTTCAGAGAGTGCAGATCAGGAGGATGGAGCGGGATCTGTTCGAGACGGATGAGCTAGTCAGACTGCTTATCTTGGACAGGGGTCTGCATGGACGAGGGAGGGCAGGGAATCGAGGTCGTGGGGGAGGTGATGGGAGTGATAGCGACGATGGAGCCGCCGTGGTGAGGTCAAGAACTGGAAGTCGTGCGCCGTCGCGAGGGCGAAATATTCGCGAGGTCGATCAGATAGAACGCGTTGTACGGACGGCTGCCCGTTCACCGCGTCCACCATCACCTGTACAAAGGCGGCATTCAGACCGCGAACGCGAAGCCAATGTCGCGGCGAGACGAACTGGGAGGCGACGGAGTGGTACGGTAGTTGAGTACGAAGTGCTTAGACCGAGCGATGGTGGTTATGTGGTGGTCGACCGCAACTATCGCGGCGATCTGCCTCGAGGAGCAAGGGTGATAGACGAAGACGATTTGAGGCGACCGAACACAGGTCGGTCCTCTCGAGGCCGAGATGAGAGATGAGCAAACACGCTGACTGCAGAGGTAGCTACTCGGTCGCTATCACATGATGCAGTTGCGCTTACCAGGACGGTGAGACATGCACTTGCCGGGGACTTGACTTCCATTGTAAGAAATCCAGGTGTATTGGCTCTGTATACGGCAGGTTCCTCGTATGTTAGCATCAAGTCGAGTGATGCCGGCGGGCTTGCCACTTTTCGAATTGACGTTTGTAGTTGGACCACCGACACGTCCTTCCTCCTCTACAACTGCCAACGATACTCTGGCGATGCTGGTCCATCCGCAAGGAGCTCCGTCGGAATATCTCTAGCTCTGACCACACGACCAGCTCTTCTGTCGCGTCTTTTGTTGTCGATGATCATCCACAGCATCAGTAAGCATGTCAAAATGAGGCCAGTTCCACCAAAGGCGGCCGTTGTGGCAAGAGCAGGGAAGTACTTGGGTGCATCTTTCGCTTGGAAAATATTGCTGCTCTATTGCACCCGTTAGAACAAAGAACACGCATTGAGAAGAAACACGACCGGAAGACTAATTTCGCGCCCGATACAGGATCACAGGAATACGTACCACCAGGCCCATAACGTTCGCGACCGGTACAGCCACTGAAGTCAACAGCATGCGTCGGTTCTCGTTGGCGATGTTGTTGTTGAACCAGGTATCGAGGATGACTGATGGCGCTGAAGTACCCCAAGTCATCATGAAGCATGCGTAGTAGGCGACATTCAGCTGGGACTTGACGTCGACACAGGCATAAATGATGAAGCCAATCATGGTGAAAGCAAAACCGAGCGCGACGAAAGGAGATCGAATCTTGGTGTAATCCGAAGCGAATGCTAGCAACAGGAGCATGGCGGCACCAGTGACGTTGGGGGCGACCGTGTAGAGGTTGGTCTTGACGGTCCCATATCCAAGCCGCTTGATGATGGGCGGCAGGTATAGCGAAACAGACTGAAGTGGTACACCTAGACACATCTCGATGCCAAGGATCATCCATGTTGTTGGGTGGCGAAAGATAATGGCGGCATCCTTGAAGTTGAACTTCTGGTCGACGATCGAGGAAGAATCCATTTGCATGCGGTAGAACGCTATATCCTTCTCGGCGGGCGTCAAGAATCTGGCCGTTTGAGAGTTGTATGGCAGGTACCAGTATGCAAAAACGGCGAACGAAACCGTAAGAGCGCCTTCGATGATGAACAGATAGCGCCATGATGCCAGGGCACCTGTGTGAATGCGGAAGACAGCGAAGGAGAGGAGTCCGCCAAAGGCGTTGGCGATGTTGCTCTGCTCCAATGATTAGCGTCTGGCGCAAGCTGAACGAAAATTGAGCTCATAGTGGTAGCTGGAGTATTCATATGCTCGGCAGGGGCATACATTCTGGTGGCCCACAATGAATGGCTGTCCCGCGATGCAACTGAGAGAATCCAACGGTCAGGACTTACCGCAGCATAGAAGATTGCCAGTCGTCGAGCGAGCTCGCCTCGGCGATAGAAAGTGGTCTGATAATAGATAACTGGGAAAAGCCATCAGCGCTCGTAGCCTCAGAGATTGGTTTGAGCATACCGAGAGGGAAGAAGGCGGATTCAGCCATGCCAAGGAACCAGCGTAACGCCATCAAGCCGCCAAAGTTGTGAGCAGCAACCGTGAGCAAAGTCATTGAGCCAAAGGTGAACATCATAATTGGCAGCACACGAGAAGGTCCATATTTCTTGCCGAGAGCGCCCAAGAAGGGACTAGTCAGGACAAAGGGAATGAAGAAGATGCTGAGTAGCAGATTGTACTGATTCCCAGTCAAGTTCAGATCATCCTCAAGACCGGCAGTCTTCGCATTGCCAAGGTTGCCCTTGTCAAGAGCGTTGAACAAGTACCTGGAATAAGGGTCAGTCACAGCGCCCGCCCGTATGAGTATGTTGCACCGACATGATCGCAAGAACAGGCACTGAAGCTCTGGTTAGAATAATGTCAAAACAGCAGTCTTGCAGGGTAGCCAACTCACTGAGCCGAAGATCCAGCTTCCAGACAAGTTTTCTCTCAGCGACTGGATCGAGACTCATTGTTGCATTGTACGTCGCACTGGTAGTACGAGCTTTCTCCATAAGAGAACCCTCCTCGAGGTTGGCATCAGTCTTGCTGTCCATCATTGTTTCTGGCACCTTTTCGGTGGCAATTGGGGTAGCCACGGTGTCTGTCTGGCGCGCAAGTCCACGATGAGGATGGGACAGGTTGGCAGGAAGGATGTCGACTATTTTATAGCGCACGAGGGTCACGGCGCAGATCAACGAAGTCCATTGCCCCCAAGACGGGCATTAGCGAATGTAACGCCAGGATCGACCTTTGATAAGGATCTTGGGATCTGCGGGGGTGGGCGTGGGTTCTTTCTTGGCCCGAGCCCAGGCCGAGCAGATAGTGATTTGCAATGGAGATTCGCGCAGCATGAATTTGATGCGAGCGTTGCCCACTATGTGCGGCTGTAGCACCAGGCTTGCAGCATTTTGTGAATCAGGCCGAAGTCGTGCACAAACTGTCGTTAGCTATCGGATAGGCTGTACTTTAGGCCGGAACTTCCGAGAGTCCGGGGTATATAACAGGGGCCACTCCGGGTGGGAACACCCCCAACTTGGTCGCCCTATTTCGGCCAGTGGCTCGTGGGGAGTTGCGGCTGAGGTTTGGGGTGATTGGCGAGTCAATGGTGACCCAAGATAGTGAATGTGGCATAGCGGACGTTGCACCACAGGACTTCGCTAGCCTGTTCGTAACGATTCTTTCGGTGCGTCAGGACTGGCATCCTTTGCGCACATTGAAGGAGGTACCATCCAGCGTAATGGACGCCAACGATCTTCTGCAACTAGCTGAGCTGAGTGCCGTTACGCACCAGTTGTGCGTAGTCCACAGAGAACATCAACGACCGTGGAGCCTCTGCGCCTGTACCTCAGCACCAAGGAACAGACCACAAGCTGCAATGATAGCAGAGGCTATGACGCCGAACACAAATTGCGTCTTGACACCACTCTGCACGAGGGCCCGCCGATGCGCGTACTTCGTGACTGTTTGCATATATATGCCACAGCCAGTAGCAAGGCAAGCAAGTGACAGCACAAAGAATATGATACCCAGAGGATGTGAGAGCCGCCTCTCGAGGTCGCTGGGCTGACTTTTCAGGTGAAAATTGATGAGAATGGCGACGCTTACTACCGCGAGATATACGGACAGCCGTAGCCAGGACAGAAATGTTCGCTCATTGGCGCAGTGATCGCGTGCATCAGAGGATAGGTTTGGGAAGAGCAGAGGCGCAAAGAGAGGGCGGCTGGTGAAGAGCTTGAAAGGGTTGTCGGGAAAGCTTTCGTCGACATTGATGGTTTTGGTGTAAGGATTGAAGAGGATGTGCCACTCATCTTCTACGGAAGCGCCCGCAGATTCTGCCACCAGAGTTGTCGCCATGAAATCTGGATTACACGGTTGGCGTAATGGCTCGACCTAACGCTCCCAGACCGTGATCGTCTCACTGCAGCATACCTAAGTAGTGGTGATAATAATAGCTGATGGCCAACAGGCGAAGATACGCACCTAGGTACCCTTCTCACCTTATGTTCCGGCGGAGAATGGCGTATGCTAGCCAAATCTGCTAAGATTCCTTGGCAGCAGCAGCTGGGCCTACCTAAGCTAATATGGGGGGCAGGAGCCGAGCCTGAATTCACCCAGAGGGGTGTATCAAGGAACCTGAACTCTGATAAAGCTACCGTTCCTTCGGCACAATGGTCTCGACCTCGTTCTATAATGCCAGACCGCACCCTCAGTATATATACATGTAACCAGACATCAACAACCGCCCTCAAAAGATTGTCAACAACTAATATAAGATAATCGAGCACCATGCCTACCCCACCACAGCCAATCCTGGGCCTAGAGCGCGTCGGCACCAGCATGTCGCGTTCATTCGGCCAATCTGCACCAATAGCTCAAGCTTCCCTCGCTCGTGACATAGAAGAGTACTCCGATTCAGAAGCTGCTGAGAGTGACTCGGACTCAGAGGATGATTACGAGAATGGGCCGCTCTCGTCCACCTCGGCACCAGGTGCAACACATTCATTCGTGGGGTCTTACAGACGACCAAGCTTCTCGGCTGCTGGCAGCAGAGCAGCGTTGCTACCACGCGCTTCATGGAGAGAAGACAGGCTTTCGAGGCAAGAGCGGCAACGCGCACTAGAAGAGGAGCGCAGCTTGCTGCGCGATAATGACATTATCCCAGCGAAGCACCCGCGGACAGGCGAAGACCGCAGACGAAGCATATTTGGCATTCCTGGCGGCAACAAGCAAGTACCTCCAGACGAAGCTGCTGGTGATCCAGCGACCGAGACTGCCGCGCTTCTCCCCGATCCGAACCTTGAGTATGGCGGTCTAGGTGATCCAGAAAACATAAGCAAGCGTTGGGAGGAGGCAGTGACGAGTGGCAAGATTCAGACTACCTGGCAGCGAGAGGCGAAGGTCATCAGCAGATATGCGCTCCCTCTCATGATCACATTTGTGCTACAATACTCTCTGACAGTCGCTTCTGTCTTCACTGTTGGACACATTGGTGTTGCCGAGCTTGGTGCGGTGTCACTGGCATCAATGACAGCAAATATCACGGGATATGCCATCTATCAAGGTCTGGCGACATCTCTGGATACGCTGTGTGCTCAGGCGTATGGCTCGGGCCGGAAGAAGCTCGTTGGACTGCAAATGCAAAGGATGGTATGGTTTCTGTGGGCCATCACGATTCCTATCGCTGTTATATGGTTATTAGCCGACGAGATTTTGTCGGCCCTGGTTCCGGAGAAGGAAGTTGCTCATCTTGCAGGTCTTTACCTCAGAGTTGTCCTCGCTGGAGCACCTGGATATGCTGCGTTCGAGGCTGGCAAACGCTTTTGCCAAGCCCAGGGCCTGTTTTCAGCATCTCTCTGGGTGTTGATATTCTGCGCTCCCTTCAACGCTTTCTTGAACTGGCTCTTCGTCTGGCATCTGGCTGGGGATTTGTTGGTGCTCCTATCGCCGTAGCGATCACCGACAACCTACTACCTCTCGGACTGTTCCTCTATGTCCGGTTCGGGAGCAAGAGCGGCATGTCTTGCTGGAACGGATTTACCAAGAAAGCCTTTCGTAACTGGGGCCCTATGATCAAATTGGCCATTCCGGGCTTGGTTATGATCGAGGCAGAGTGCTTAGCATTCGAAATACTGACGTTCGCTGCCAGCTACTTCGGCACAGAGATCTTGGCGGCACAATCGGTGCTGGCGACCGTCAGCTCTCTGACCTTCCAGATTCCATTCCCTCTTTCAATTGCCGGTTCTACACGAGTCGCCAACCTTATTGGTGCCACTTTGGCAGACGCTGCGAAGGTGAGCATGAGAGTTACCGTATTCGCAGCAACATTGGTAGGCGTTTTCAATGTCACTCTGCTCTCTGCGCTCAAAGACTACATTCCACGACTGTTCACAAGCGACCCAGAAGTCATCAGAATCGTTGCGGAGATTCTGCCTCTTTGCGCTGCCTTCCAGCTATTCGATGCTTTGGCCGCTTGCTGCAATGGCATGCTTCGAGGACTTGGCAGACAAGAATTCGGGGGATATGTACAACTTGGCTGCTACTACGTCTTTGCCTTACCGATCTCTTTTGGCACAGCGTTTGGAGCTGGTTGGGGCTTGTGGGGTCTGTGGACCGGCGTTGCCATGGCTCTTGGACTGGTTGCAGCCATTGAGTTTGTGTATCTCGGTAGGATAGACTGGGAGAAGAGTGTGGAAGAAGCTAGAGACCGCAATATGGCTGAGTGACCCTAGAAAGAATATCTGACAGCTACTAGCCTGCATACAGCAATCTTTTGACTAGCAGACGTGTTACAGAAGCTCCATTACTGCTAGGGCGGTCACAAGAATTTTCCGTAGGATCGCACCTGGTCGCCAAGAACTTTCGATCCGAACCTTCTGTGAACCTCGATCGTACCTAGTACTGTAGTTGCTTCCTCATAGCATCTTTTGGCATCTCGGAAGGCGTTGTTCGTTCCTGCTCACATTTGGTCTTGACGTATAGACCAGACCTGAGAATGAGACAAGTTGCAATAGCTACGCCATCGCCGTCACAGCCAGTTTGCTCAGTCCCGAGGCATCTGACTAGCACACCTCAACTCACGGGTGGCTGACGGCAACCTGCATGGGATCTTCGATCATGATCTGATTTACGCTTTCTCACCAAGTTCCCAATGTGATATGGCGATGGAAATTCCTGTCTGGACTGTGTTTCGAATAGACAGCTCGCCACCCTCCTGACGCTTTCGCTGGTGTTCGATGACCCGCATCACGGCTCGCCTAAAATGACGGCCGGGCTTGCTTCATGCAAGGCAACGTCGTGCATACGTCAAACATGTCAACTGTTGGATTGCCTGGCATGCGCAACAGTCGCTATGCTGCATCGTTTACTGCGAAGATGAGGATGTTCGTTTGTCAAAGTCGGCAGAATGTTGCGAGCTGGACGACTGGCGACTTTGCTCGCACACCGGATGGAAGCGTTCTGCCCGTGCTGTGCCTGCTGATCCCACCCGCGGGCCGACACTGAGTCGCAATTGAAGAGCAAGATAGATCCCTCCCCAGCGGCACAGATGTTGTCGATTTACACTGACGGAAGTGTTGGAAGGAAACACGAGAGCTCTACGTAGAGCGACTCTCACGTGCGGTTCAACTAGTTCTGACCGCCAGTAGAACTTCTCCACTCGCACGAAACCTTGGCTTCTACGGGAGTGTACCTCACACAGGAGGCGAACATAACCTAGTCTGACAGCAAACGACAGTACAGATCCGCTGGTCCCGCCTCGCGATGCTTGGTCGGTGCCTGACTCGCTGCTAAGCCGTGGCAGAGCAGGGACAAACCGCTCAGCAAGCGCCATAACAGCAACGGACCCAGTTCGTTTCAAGAGTTGCTCACAGACGGTTGGCTTGGTCACATTACTCCCTCCACCGACCCAAGACGAGTTGTCTGAACTTTCGCCTCCAATCGTTGTGTCACATTGATAACCCACAAAACCAGACTGATCATCAGATTAACCGACGATAGCTTCACCATTGACATACTCGGATACTGGTCAAGCGACTGCAGAAAACCAGCACCACGGGACTGGCAACCAAGATTCATTGTGGACACGGCAAAGCACATGCACAAACACCGATGCGAGCAACTACATACTTCCCTCCTCCCCTTCACTCTGATCTCCCATCTCGCGGGCAGACTTCAGTGCTAGCATCGACTGCAGCTTCAATAATACGCATATCGAGTGACTGCTTGCCCACAGAACTTGTCACTATAGTCTGCAGATCTGGAATCAAGACGCTTTGTTGTCAACGGCTTCTGTTGTGCCGTCGCTCTCACTAATCGGAACAACCCGCAGCTATCAAATTACGTCGAAACAGCCACCGCCACATCGAAGCCCAGATCGTGAGCAACACTCGCTGTCGAGCAGGCTGATAGCGTAGCATCAGCACAGCTCATTATGGCAACAAACGAGACCACTAACGCCACCCAAACCGACTTCATGTTTGCCCCTTCTCACCATCAGAGTCTTCGCCACCAAGCTACACAGACACCACTGTCGGCGTCACGTACTGCCAGTATCACCACTGACGACTCGTCCATTCAAGAACATCAGCCTCAAACTCGCCAGTACAACAATGACGAGATCACATCTCCATCCCTTCTACCGACTCCAAATCTATCACCCTCCAGGTCGAAGGCCTCAAGCAAAGCGTCGGCACCTACTGCAACCGACGACACAGGCAAGTATAAGCCTAGCTTGGAGCATCTCCTCATCATGGCGACCGTGTCTCTGGCCTCGCTCACTGTTGCACTAGACAGCACCATACTCATCTCATCTCTTCCTGTCCTTGCTGCATCGCTCAATCTCTCCACGACCACCGCTTTCTGGGCCGGAAGTGCTTATCTACTGCCATATGCTGTGGTTCAGCCATTCCTAGCAGCCCTCTCTGACATCTTTGGTCGCCGCTGCTGCTTGCTCTTCTCGCTTCTGGCCTTCCTCGTCGGTAGCATCCCGTGCGCCATGGCTCATGGAGCCACGGCTCTCCTGTCGGGAAGAGTCGTACAAGGGATCGGTGGCGGCGGAGTAGTTGCACTCAGCCAATGCATCTTCACCGACATTGTGCCTCTGCGCGAGCGACCTAAATGGTTCGGCAAGACCGTCCTCCTGGCATGGGCGATCGGCACCCTCACTGGCCCGGTGGTCGGCGGCTTGCTTTCCGATTCGCATGGCGTAGGCGCATCCCATGGTTATGGCGAAGGCTGGCGCTTCATGTTCTGGATCAATCTCCCCATCAGCTTCCTCGCCCTTATCGCCACATGGGTCTTCGTAAAACTTCAGCCCGTGGACTCACCCATGACGATGCGCATGAAGCTCGCTACGGTGGACTACGTTGGCGGCCTGCTCTTCATTCCAGGCCTGACCTCTCTCCTAGTCGCGCTATCCTGGGGCGGCAACCAGTACTCCTGGTCGTCGTGGCACACTATTGTCCCGCTCGTCGTCGGCGGCGCAGCTCTCGCCACATTCGCCATTTGGGAACGCTGGGGAACATTCTGCCCATTCATGCAGCGCAACGTCTTTCCTAATATCTCAGCCGTCCTCCTCTTCACCTGCTCTTTCCTCTACGGGACGACGCTCTTCATGGCGCTGTACTACGTTTGCTTCTACTTCTCCGGTATCCGCCTACAGAGCCCCACTGTCGCAGGTGTGGACATGATGGCCGCACTGGCGTTCAGTCTGCCTACCTCCATCGTAGTGGGCGTGCTGATGACGAAGCTCGGCACGTTCCGCTGGGCGGTGTGGTGTGGAGGCGTGGTTGAGACCGTGGGATATGGGCTGTTGTTGGTGCTGGACGAGGAGACTTGCACGGGCACTTGGATTGGGATTTTGGCGATCGTGGGGATTGGGACCGGGATGAGCTTGACCAGTCTGAACTTTGGGGTGCAGACTACGACGACAAGTGATCGTGGGAGTGGGTCGGCAGCGGCGATGTATACATTCTTGAGGAGTACGGGGATGTGTGTTGGTGTGAGCATTGGATCTTCGGTCTTCCAGAACGTTGCTGCTGGAAAGTTGAGCGCCGTGGGGTTGAGTGAGAGGTATGCTACGGACGCGGAGGCGGTGGTGTACAACGAGATGAGGAATTTCGGTCCGGGAGATCTGTTGAGGGAAGAGGTACTGAGGGCGTGGTTGGACGGGCTGAGGATTGTGTGGATTGTCATGTGTGCTGTCAAGGGAGTGAGTCTGCTGCTCAGTTTGGGTGTGAAGGCTAAGAATATGGATCGGGAGCTGGATGGGACGTTCAAGGTTCGGGGTGAGGCGTTGCGGGAAAAAAATGGCGATGATGCTGTCTAAGGATGCCAAAAGGCTCAGCTGCCTTGACGATGGTGGAAAGATGGGAGATCAGGCGATATGTTCAGGGCCAACTGCCGCCTAAAACTTTTCGGGAAGTACTGTCAATCTTTGTCAGATAACGCTCGTTCGCTGCTCGATTGGAAATACGAAGGTATTCAGAGACACGCCGCATATCATGTCCAATCGTTCATGCCTCCTCTGCCCTGACACTGGCCAACTGTCACGTCCTGACTGGTCTCAAATTCCAGCCAGACAATTTGCATGACCAAGCACTTCTGGAAGATGGCTTCTAGCATATATATCCACTGGAGGCTATTGCCGTTCCCTTAAAATACGTATCAGCTCCGATCTACGTTCCCTGCACCATCTGTGGCGATGTAAGATCTGGCAGAGGGCCGAGAAGGAAAGGTCGGTAGAGGAGAACTGAGTGCTAAAGATTACCAGCAGGGCGAGAGAATGGCAACGGTATTGCGTCAGGATGCGACTAGTCATCCGGTCTCATGCGAAGCTTTCTTGTCAACCGGCGTCCAGAGGAACCCTGTCTGCAGTCAACCGGTCTGGGTTTCTTCAGCCTGCTCAGCCGGCGAGGTTCAGTTTTCAGCAACTTTCACGCTGGCACGTATCGCCGTCCTTGCTGCTCAACTCGACATACCCGTCAGAATATACTCAGCTCACGACATGAGTCGACTGCTGATGCAACAAGTTAAGTCAAAGCTCCCTTGAGGTGAGTATTGTACACACATGATTATAGGCCACTATTCATCAAATTGCCCTACATTGACGGCTATTCCAAAGACCTCATCAGACCTATAGCCTCCCCAACTTCCACTTCGCTATCCGGCTCTGCACATCCTCCCAACGGATCTGCTTGGTATACTTTCCCGCCGGATCCTCGCCCTCTTGCACAACAACCGTCGGTGCACCGGTCCCCTTCCCAGCGTTGTATACCTGCCCTCCAAAGACCTGCCGCGCTACGCGCCGTAGGTCATGCACGGTCAGAGCATCGATTTTGGCGCACATCTCCTGCACACCGACCTTCCTCCCATGGACCTGGACTTGCCTGCCCAAATCTTCGAGCTCGACTAGACGTGACTCAAGGTTCATGAGCAGCGAGAAGCGAAGCTGGTTCTTCGCACGTTGCACTTCGCCGGCTTGCATGGCGTGGAAGCCGGTGTCCAGAGTCAGGCTCTGCAGCTCGCGACACATGACATCAACCATGTGGCCAACACGACCGGGCTCGCAGGCGGCAGCGATGCCGAAGAGGCCGGAGTCGGTGTAGCTGTGGTTGAAGGCGACGCATGACTCGACCCAGCCGTGTTGGTTCAAGACGTTGGTGTACAGTCGCGAGTACATTCCTTTGCCTGGCCCGCCGGCGGAAAAGGAGCCACCGCCGCCAAGGAGGGTTTGCAAGGTGGCTAGGGCGTAGATGTCTGGTGAAGAGATGGGTAGAGCTTCGAAAGAGAGATGAATGTAGGAGAGCGGGATGGAGAGGTTGTTGGTTGGTACTGGAAGTTTGGGTAGGGCAAGATAGCCGCCGGTGTAGTGTGCAGGTTGGGTCAGAGAAGTAAGTGAGGGTGGCGGCTCGAGCATTGACGGATCGAGAGGTGAGACCGTCGCGGAGGAAGTAGCCGAAGTGGAGAAATTGCTGAGGCCGATCTTGGAGAGGAAAGAGGACGACTTTGATGGTGAAGGTGGTGGCGTAGGCGGTGGTGTGTATGGGCTTTGGGTAGAGATTGTAGGTTCTGAACTCTTCTGCATGTCGCCAAAGTATTGCTCAACTAGTTTGACGGCTTCGGCGTGTTCAGTACCAGCAAAGGCTACGACCATTCGCTCGGGCTTGTAGAACTGATTGCGGTACTTTTGTATAACATCTCTGTTAATGGCAGGCAGGCGCTCCTTAGGACACAACAGCGGATTGCCAAGTGTATTCTCTCGATATGCGGTCATGTGTAGCAGTTCGGGTATGATCAGGTCTGGCTTTGACCATATCTCGTTGATCTCGTACGCCGCTGTCTCGAGCTGCTGCTGCACCTCGTCTTCTGTGATTTGTGGCTCTCGAATCGTCTCGGCGAGGAGAGCGGTCGTAGTGGGAACAGCCGAGTTGAACGTCGCGGACTGATACATGAGAGCTTCCCTCGATGACGCACATTGTATGTTGCCGCCCAACGTTTCTAACGCTTCGAGCATTTCATCGGCTGTTTTCTGCTTCGTCGACTTGAATGCCAATCGATCGACGATATGGCTCACGCCGCGTAGGCTTTCATCTTCAAACCTCGAGCCAGCCTCGACGTAGACGCCGACGCCGGAGAAGGCGCCTGGTAACGATTCTGTCGCAACTCTGATGCCATTTGGAAGAGTGGTGATCTGGTCAAGCTCTACCGGATCCTGGTCCTGATCAATGGGTGTTTCGACCTAGGACGGAGTACATACCTTTTCGGGAGCGTTGACTGTGGCATATGTCCTCGCTGGCGATGGTGCTAATGAGAGACGAGAGGAGAGGCGAGCATTCCTCAGCGCTCGCACTGCTGCCGTGCGCATGCTCAGCGTTCCGCTTCCAGTCTGGTTGATCAAGGTACCGTCCGCTGATCGTTATCTCCCCGCAAAGTCAACGGAATTGCAGAATTCAGGTACTGAAGTATCCGGCGGATGCCCGTTTCGAGATGATCAATCTAGTAGATGAGGTTGTGTAGCGTTGCAACATTTGGTACGCCAGACTCGAGAGTTTTGCGGCGAGTGAGCGAACGCCACGGGAAAAGGTTCCATGCTCTGCAGGAGATAGGAGGAATTAGCTCATTCATCGGGCTTGTCAAGCTCCAGGAACTGCTGCAGGGTCCTGCTGTAGGCGGTTCTAGGCATGGATTGGCCCTATTCTTGCCCGCAATGGGCCATAATGGGTTCCGGCTAACATCCTTCGTGCAGCGTCAAGTAGCACGTTGTCGGTATCAGCCGCTTCTAGATTCCATCGTATATGCTTCAAGGACCCTGGTGGTGGTCTCACTATACCACTTCGGTGGGCAAAGAAGAGAATGGTACGTAGCGTAGCCGATGCCGAACTGATTGTAGCAATCAGTAAAAGCAATGAATACCGAGCGAAGTCATGCACTGTGATGATGGCTGACTGACCCTCCGTCTTACTTCTCCCTTCACTGTCCAAAAGTTGTGTCACCCCATGTTTCCAATCTGCGAGTATTCGTTGCACAAGACTGCCTTGCTACGATCAGCTTGACTGCTGCGGTGTTCTACACCCCAGTTTCACTACTGGCGATACCCATCGTCTGCTCGCAAGCGAAAAGCAAGGACCGATCGTTTGCTCGAGGTCACGCTACTGCTGAGTACGAGTAGCCGGTCACTTGAGACGGTCGTCGCAGCCCCTCATCCGCCGATCCCATTGGAAACTACTTCCCACCCACAGTCGCACCTGACGTCTGCTTCCCGTTCTTGCTCGACTCATGCTCTCCCCAGCTGTGTCGGCGCCAGTTGCGGAAGGCGTGAACCTGCATTCATCAAGTTCCCGCCGGCGGGCATTGAGTTATCTGCGTCACTTATCGCATTCCTCCCAGATTCGGCCTGGTTCTGGCTCCGGCAGCCCAACTGGCGCCGATTCGCCGCGACAAGCCACTTCACCTCGCTCCTACTTCCATCGTTCCACCAGTTATCCCGAGCCCAGCCGTGTTCATCACTCACGTCAAAGGAGTAATACACGTCCAAACGACCGCGAAGCCGTCGATCACCTGGTTAATGAGGCTACCAGCCGCTTGAACAATCCTATAGCCGATCTGCGTTCCGTATCTCCTGCAGCCGGCGAGACAACTAATACCGACAACGAAGCCGCTCCGGAAGAGCAGTCACATTCTGATGATATGGCGAGAAATCGTAGGAATAGTTCAGATGGCGTTGCTGCGTCCCTGACAACCCCAAATACTCGGCCTCGATCCCAGCGAGCAACTACGAGTACGACCACTGGCTCAGCTGCCGACCCCTCTGCAGACACTCCGGCAACGAAAGCGACGACTTTACCTGCCATACGTTTCTTTCCGCACCTGGAAGCCCGAGGAAATGGTAGACCGCCCCTCAGCTTCACACCAATCTCGAGGACTTTGCCAAACGGTAATGCCACAATTCGAGTCGGCAGATACTCTGAAAGAGAAGGAGTTCCGAACCCAAACCCCACGGGTCCGTCTGATGCACCTGTCGGATTCAAATCAAAAGTGGTCTCGCGGAAACACTGCGAGTTCAATTGCACTGATGGACAATGGCATATCAAGGATGTTGCCAGCTCCTCTGGCACCTTCCTAAACCACGTCAGGCTGAGTCCTCCGAATACCGAGTCGAAGCTGTTCCCAGTCAAGGACGGTGATATCGTTCAGCTCGGAATAGATTTCCGTGGCGGCGAGGAGCAGATCTTCAGATGCGTCAAGATCCGCATCGAGTGCAATCGATCTTGGCAGAAGAAGCCGAACAACTTCAAGTGAGAACTAATCTTTGGTATTTCACGATCAGAGAACTAACATCCCTGCAGCAAGCAACGACATGCTCAGCTACAGATGATTGCCAAAGACCAGCCGGCTGCAGACGCTAAGAGTGACGAATGCTCAATATGCCTTGGGAAGATAGCTGTATGTATATCTTATCAGTCGAATGCTTGTCTAACGCTGGAACAGCCTTGCCAATCACTCTTCTACGCACCTTGCGCGCATACTTGGCACTACAAGTGCATTCGACCGATGATCGAAAGTAGAGCAAGTACTTATCCACAGTTTCAATGTCCAAATTGCCGAGCTTACTGGGACCTGAATGCCGACGTTGACGTGGAGATGGAGGTCGACGACGAGGACGCGGACGCGGACTCGGCGAGCGGCGATGTGACCATGGACCTACCTGCAGCTATCACAGTCACCCCAGCCACTGGAGCAGAGCCGCAAAACGCAGAAGCTGGCTCAACTCCTTCTCTGCTGTCTCGTCGACAAGCCACGAACCCGGGTTCACCCGAGATCGACTCCGTCAATAGGGGCTCAATAGATGTGCCTCCCCGGAACTCCTCAAATGGCGCAAGCCTCGACGGTGCACGAACCCAGACGCCTGATGGTGAACGGCTGATGGACGGAGATGGTCCCTTGACGCCTAGGAATGACATCGGGCCGTTCGTACTCGATGGAAGTGCAGGTCGAGCGTCAGGTCGTCGGATGTTGGTTCCTGCATTGCCGGAAGTCCTTGATCGGGCAAGCGCTACTACTTGATGATATTCAGGATTGAACGATCTCAGCATTTTACGGGTTTCATATTTTAGTGAGCATTTACAAGCATCTTATAGGACGACAACAGCGCGAGCGAATTGCAATTGGCGAGTCTACCGCGCCGCGTGAGTACAGCTTAGCAGCAAAAAGTATAGCACTTGGAAAGGCTTGGTCGAGATGGCCTCTTCAATAGTATGAATGAACCAGTGACTAAGGAACTCCGTCTAAAAGACCCGGTGGCGAGAAGCTGCTTCGCCAGATCGATCTTCGCCTCTTTCCTGTTCTCGCTCTCCTTTACAGTCCAAGATCATGTCCGATTCCGGCAGGGACGCTCCTGCCAAGGCCCGGCTTTCCGGCCTCGAGAAGGACCTCAGCATGCACGGTATTCGATTCATCGAGTCATATACCGATCACCTGGCCCACTGGGGTGATCGTGACTGCCCAGGCGTGGCAGCGACCCTTCCGGCTCCCGGCAAGCTCCAGAATATGGATGTTCCATTGTCTGTGCACTGTGCTTCTTTGTTCTTGGGATTGTCTCTCAGTACTTGGGTGTTGTTTTGGCCTCAGTAGGGTATATATCTGCCTTTGTGAGCATCGATAGCCTTTGTCTGTTCTTCTCATTGTGTAGTCTCACAGAAGATGTAGGTCAAAGCGGTGCTCTGCGCCACCACGACTGTCCTCCTCATATCTACTATATCACCATGTCGTATCCAACGCAACAACCTTCACCACCGCAAACTCCAACCATGCCCAGTCAGCAGCCCATTGGCCACCCATCATCTCGGCCTACCCTCCCCAACCCTTTCTCCGACCCTCGCCAGCACTTCTTCGGAACTCTCAATGGTCAGGTCACCACCGCCATAATTCCCTTCTCCACGCTGGACGTACAGCCCGCTAATGTCACTCTTCCCAGCATGTTCGGTCGAGGAGCCGACCATCAGCAGGTAAGTCAAGTCCCGATTGTCCGTGCACGTGACCTTCCCGTCCCGTTACTGAGTCGCAACCCGGTGCCCAAGGCTTTGCGCGCTAGGATCGCGAAGAGGGTGGGAGAGTTGAAGCAGCAGCAACAGACAGAGCAAGGTGAGGCGGTCCAGTGGAGCAGAATCGCGCGTAATGGGAGGGCGATTCAGATTGCTGAGGGACCGTTCGTGCCTCGAGATGAGCGAGACTAAGAAGCTGCTGGGTAGACGGTGAACGGTAAGTACGATGTAGTATAGTCTAATTTCATTCAGCATCATACTCGTATCAAACTGTGCTCTAACCGCTTAATTTGATCCCCTTTCCTCCCATACTCTGGCTGTTGCATAGGTATATCGCGGCCGTTTTGTAAATATCATCTTAGGTTGCAGTTGTCCTTATACTCGGCTTTCTGAGCGATGAGAAAGGACTAGACATTCTTTCCGTGGTGGCGCCAGGACTGTACACTCATGAGTAGTCTTGCGATGGATCTATGGCTGGGGAGGGCTTTGCCTTCCGTCTTGCGAATCGAGTATGGCCATTCTGCTCAGGAGGTGCAGTCCCGTTCTCTGTTGCGCTGCGTGGCTGTTCCTGTTTCGTCTCAGCAACAACGTCAACGCCTGGCATCAGGTGTCTTTTGACTAGTCAACCACTGATTCTGTGAGCCTGCCAGACTTCTTTCATACACGAAATATTTCACCTGCACCTGCAATGCACCTAAATACATGCAAAATCACATAACCGCACAGGTTAAAAGCTGGCACAGCAATGCCTGTCGTATCTCAAGTCGTGGCTGCAGGCCATCCAGAGTGGTTTGCTTACTGGGTCGAGCTGGCTCCTGGTCGCTATACCGCTGTTCGAACTGTGAGTGTATCTCAGCCTGCTTTTGCTGCTTTTGCGGCTGCAGTCTCATGTTCTCGTTCTGACAAAGATCCTGCAGATTAGATTCGACGCCCACCACGATCTCCCACTCAAGCTCCTTCGGCCCCTCTGTTCTGCTCCCTTTCCGGCGAAGATCGACTTGCCGTCTCTGCAGGGTTATCATAACGGTACAAAGCCCTTGTCTAAGACACTAAATACAATATGAAGCTAACGAAGACGCTCCAGCATGGGCGAACTCCATCCTCCTCCGAGACGCTGCCATCGCTGCTGAGCCGGGCGTCGGCGACTGGCTCGTCCGCCGCGCCTCCGACCACCTCCTCGTCGCATCCAACGGCGTGCTCTCGAAAGCCGCAACAGCGGGCAAGACAGAAGAGCCAGCAAGCAGCATGCTTGCGTTGGAGCGCGAGATCGCCGAGCTGCGACTGGAGATGATCGTGCTGGTGCTGGAGGGGTTTTGGCGCGAAGACGATGGCGGCGTGGCGTGTGCGGTGCTGGATGATATCTTGGTGGGGTGGCTGGGGGTGGAAGAGGGAATGTACTGGTGGAATTATACGGAGAGAGGGGAGTTGGAGGGGTTGCGGGATGACTTGGAGCTGGTTCGGCGGTGGAATGAGGAGAATTGAGTGGGAAGGAAGAGGGAGTTGGGACATGGAAGGGAAACGCGTGTGGGAAGATCCGGAGCGCCGCTGAGCCGGCTAAGAGACTCTTGCCAGCACAATTTGGGACTCATTGGAGCTTCACAGCAGCTTGTTATGCGAGCCAGGCGGCGTTGGTCTGTGTAGAATGTCATACTGGTCTGCGATTCAAGTCAACAACAACGAATCGGCTTCACCCTTGCTTAGTCAGATGACCGTGGTCTCGATGGCGGATTATAGGCTAACATGCAGCATGTAGTTGGTCCATGAGAGGAATGCAAAGATGGCATCTGATGATGTGTGCAGGACAATGAGAGTGTGCGACGTCGTAACTGCTTGAGCGGTGGTTTACCCCTGCCAAGACATGGACGCCTTCTTTGCCTGATTTCTCTGTACGTCACTTTTTGCTGCATCCTACTGTACCCTGGTGTTCTACAACTACATTCGAACAATTCACAGTTCAGAGAGAGACCTGGAACTGCTATGGTGCTGGCAGAGAGTCTCACTGCAATGCATGAAAGAGCATTGTGGCTTACAGATGGAAGCAAGAGAAGCCCACTTACCCGCCTGGCCTCCACGATCTAATGCTCCTGTTCCGTTGCATTCTCTGCACAAAAGACATCATATCAAGCTAGTAAACTCGCTCTAGATATTGATGGCACGTTATAGATGGTTGCTGCTCATCTCAGGTCCTCGAATGTCAAGTGCCATACCATAATGTGGGCCCAAGCCAGCTGGGTAGCCACGGCTACCCCACAACGAAGAGCTATAAGCGGTTCCCTCGACTGCGGTCTTGGTCAGTCCTCCTCGTCGAACAACTTTGACCTCTCCGACGCTATCGTACCAGGCCGTACTCTTGTTGCAAAACATGGCGCAGGTGATCTATCCTCGTCTTGTCGTGGTGCATGACGTGTCTGTGGATAGAGGCACAACTCTGAAATGTCGTGTCGAGATCAGCCCGACGCGAATTGAGGGACCGTTCACAGTAGGTTTCCATGGCTGCATCGCGCCGCAGACATCCTAACGTGGATCCTAGTTCACATTCAAAGAGTATTATGCGCTGCCCGAGTGCCTAACGACGGTTCCTGTCATGACGCCGAACCCACTGTCAGCCCACGACCGCGTTGAGATCCACCGCCTAGTCAACAGTAAGTGCAGACAGACCTTCAGAAAGCTATGTATTGAACCGTGCTGATATATCTCAGAATACTTTAGGCTTCTTGAACTCGCAAACAAATTGAGCGATCCAAAATTGCCATGGCTGCTGGGGATGGCGTGCAGAGAGCAATTCGTACGGGCTATCCTCCTAGAGGTTGGCTGCTTCGACTTCATGAGGAATTGCGACCCATTGCCGACGACCTGCCTAGAGCTCAGCTACCACATCTACCAGTCCGCATGCGAAGCAGTTGTAGCCATGCTGCCTGCATTCAAGATCCACGGATTTGTTATTCAACACCCGGAGCTCGACACCATAATCATTGAGTACTTCGGCTACACAGTACCTCAGTGTCTGATCTCGATGTTGTCCTCGCAAGGTCAAGATCTCCGGCATCACTGGCTCAAGTACTCCCCGTGGCCAGATGATGAGACGAAGGTGTTGGAGTCCCCTTACCTGCAGAATTCGCGCTGGATCCTGGTCAAGAGCCCGAATCGATTTCTTACCTGGGGTATTCGCCTGGCAGAAACGGTTGAAGAAGCGAAGGAGGTGGCGCGATACTGTGCTCGAAACCAGATCGAAACCTACATCGTGGATCTCGATGGTATGCACACTGGGTCTCACACGCCTGCGAGCGGCTTGGACGCACCTGTTCCTGCGCCAACGATGACTGATGCCCAAGGCCGAGACAGAACTCCGTCTGCGGACCGCGCACTTCCAAGCATCGAGACCGATGAACCCTAGCCAGGTTGCTACATTGCAGAAGAAGTCGAGGCCACCGCGACTCTATTTTGACTCAGTCGGTGTGCTCGAGCTCTCAGTAGATGCTGAGCCAGCCATATGAGACGGCGTAGAAACCAGGTCATGCCTATCATCACCGTTGCTGGTTTGACGCGGGTCCAAAGAGCTGGGCTGGGCTGGGCTGGCGGTCTGATGTATGGAGACATAGCAGTCGCCATCTGTCAAGAAAAATCGAGATCGAGCGACGAACTGTCGCGCCTCCAATTAAAAAGAAAGCAATCAACCAGCGAGCGGACTACTCCTAGCCTGCGACTTTGGTGAGACGAGCCTCGCAGATAGCTCGAATGTCATTGCTTGCTGATTGGCCTGATAATGCGTCTTCGATGGAAGAGACATCGTAGATACTAAGTAGCTTCGATGACATTGAACATTCACTCACACTAGAGACCAGCAAGTCTAGGTTCAGCCTTGCCAAGACGTGAATGCCTTCTTTGCCTGAATTACACACGTCATTTTGTGCTACATTCTCCAGACTCTTTGCTATTCAATACCAATATGAATGAAGAAAGAAACCCGAAGGCTGCTAATTTGCTAGCAAAGACTTTCTTTCGGTTGTGTGGAAGGGACCAGGACCAACAATGGGTCCCACCTGCCCTTCCCAAGCTCTAGGGCGGTTGAGCTCCTGGCCCTCAGCATTCCCATGAGCTATGCATCACATTGAAGCAGTGATGGACAACATGGGCTTCCACTTGCATCATGTCAAAGCCACTATACTGCATCTGTCCCTGAAGTGTCAAGTGTAAGAGCGAAATGGAGGTACAGGCCGGCTTCACAGAAACGTCTGCCCCACTGCGAAGCGCTATAAAGCTCCTCGGACTTCGCTCTCCTTCCTCTGTCGCTCGGCACGACATCAGCATCAGAAAGCAGCGGCAGGCGTCTTTGCAGACACTTTGCGTCATGGAGCAGCAGTACCCTCGCATCGAAGTGCTTGGTGATGGCCCGGACGCAACGCTGCAGATTGAGTTCAGCCCGGGAGAAGACCGAAAACAATGGAAGGTAAGCTGAGATGTATCAATGTCGCGTTCAGGAGAATCTAACGACTCCTGTAGTTGAGCAAGCTCCAACGAATCTGTCGTCTACCGCTCTGCCTGATCGACAACGCTACCAAAACGCCAAATGCCCTAACCCAGGAAGAGCGCAAGGAGGTATGGCGTCTTGTGAATTGTAGGTGTCAGATCTGGTCTCAGACAGCGCGCATGTCGGACTCCGCTAACTCAGGTCAGGGGCATTCAGGCTTAGGCATCTGTATGTACTTGCTTCGAGCCATGCGCGTTGGCAGCTGGAGAATCAGATTGTCGATGTCGTGCTGTCAAAGATCAATCTGGTCGGGTCCATTGAATACCAAAAGAGTCTGAGGTTTGAGAACTTGGAGAAGTTGATCGATGGAACGATGACCAAAGCTATGGCGATCATACTCAACGCATTCAGGGTCGAAGGATTCGTCGTGCAAAATCCCGAGCTCGACGATATCATCTCGAAGTACTTGGGATTTTCTGCTTGGGATAGTCCGTCTCTATTCACAACACAAGGACAGGGGCTTCGAGAGCTCTATTTGTCCAGATTCCGTCCTGAGGTACCCGACGACCAGAAGGTAGCGCTGTCCACCAACCTCAATCTCTCGCGCTGGATCAAGACCGAGCCTACCACGAGAGGCGATATCCCGTCCAGCATACGGCTGGCCGCCACCATGCATGAAGCGATGACAGCAGCTGAGTGCTGTGATCGATTTGGAGCTCCAGGGACCGTTGTGGACTTGGATGTTTCGTCATACGAGAGTAGACTCGCACAGTCTGGACATCAAGTGGCTTTCCATCTGTGCTTGAGGTTCAGTGATGCAGTCACCCGAAGAATGGTGGCGTACGCACAGCAAAAAGACCAACATTTAGCTCGTCACAATGTCAACCAGGCGACGCCAACCGAAGAACAGATGAGACGCGCTCAAGGCAGGCTCACTGTTCTGGAAATTGAGTCCAAGATCTACAACAAGCACAAAATGGTTAGAGCAAGCGCTCGAGCTCGACAAGTAGCTGGCACTGTCAATCGAGTCGTGCCCACCGCGGGAACTATACACGGAGTTGGTGCAGCGACAGCTCAACAGCTGGTCGGCCAGCATCACCATGTTCAACCAGTTCTTGCTCGCACTCGTCATCCACTCCCAGTGTACTATGGAGGATCTGCAATACAAGCTCAAGCAAACCGTGTGCCTCCTCCACTCGTGCAGGGTCATACTCGAGTTGAAGGCGTCTCGACCGGTCAGCACCGCAACACAGTCTTGCCTGCAGCGCGTAATTCGTCCCAAGTCATCGTGGTCGACGATGATGACGACGGTGGTACCGGCCCCGCAGCAAGCATCGACCAGTCTGGTGAGGCTGCATCGACCGGACCCGTGGGTCGAGCCAATGCCCGTGGTGGGGCGAACCAGGCCGAGGAAGCCACCGTCAATCAGCAAGAACAGGTGGAGGCTTCCGGCACGGCTGTGGCGAACGCGACCAATGAGGACTTGAACGACGAAGAGCTGCGCCAGCCAAACCGTGGTCTGAAACGTCGACACAGTCAAAGCGCATCCGAGCGTGGGGAAGATTGAGAAATCCAAGCTGTGAATGACGAGAGCGACGAGCTCGCACTCGAACAGATAGCCGAGGATATTGAGGCTGCGAGCATTCCACTTCATGCCATACTCGCGTGCGTCTGACGCGAATGACAGACTGGCGCTTGCGATCCAGGGACGAACTACATCAAGTGACTGCGACATGCATGTGCGGCAGACCATGTTCAGCAGCTAGCAATCTCCTGAGAGAGTCTGAGAATGCTTGAGTTGGCACGAACGTAAGGCTTCGTTCTCTACGGCAACGGGGAACGGAGATCGACGAGAATCGTCCTCGAGCGCGTCGAATGAGGTCAATACGAGCAACCGGTGACAGTGCCACTCTTGAAATGCACCTTCAACCCAACAAACTTCGTACATAGCCCTAATGCCATCGAGGACTCATTCGAACAGACCTTTGACGTTGAAAGAAGCTTCAATGTGTCGGACCTGTATATGGCTCGAGCTTTTCGCAAGGCGTCCACATTACCCTACCTGGCTCCCCGATGTGATTGTAGAAACGTCTCAAGACTCTCGTTGAGCACTCGACAGCAGACAGTAGGTCTCGTAGAACGTTCGTAATTGTGCAAATCCACCCCGTCTACCAAATCGTCCCCTTCGCCTGACTCCGATGCTCCTCCAGCTTCTTGACATTCAAGTTCCGCCACATCAGGATACAGACCACCAGCAACG
This sequence comes from Cyphellophora attinorum, assembly GCF_001299255.1. Lineage (NCBI taxonomy): Eukaryota > Fungi > Ascomycota > Eurotiomycetes > Chaetothyriales > Cyphellophoraceae > Cyphellophora > Cyphellophora attinorum. The sequence continues at coordinate 135,644 of NW_017253267.1, forward strand.
GCACGAACCCGCAGCCCGCAATGACCATCTTCCTCTGCACATCCGCATACGCCCTGATGATCGCATCCCGGATCTCCGTGCCCACAGGATACTCCTGCTGGATGACCAAACTACTGTAAATCGTCGCCGCCAGATCCTTGCTGCCCCCAGGCAACTCTCTGACCAGCGCTCCAGGAAGCACATTTGTCCACAGGCCACCAGCAATTGTCAGGCCGACGGCTGCGCCAATAGACCCAAACATTCCCCAAAGTGCCGTCGCGACGGCGATCTCCTGGTGCGTGACAGCCGCCATGACGGCAAGTTGCCCACAGGTAGCAAAGATGCCTGTGCCGATGCCGTTGAAGAGCTGGCACATGACGAGGATGCCGACATGAGTCGACGGTTGGCGGAAGGGGATGAGCAGGGCGGTGCCGAGGACGACGAAGGGGATGCCAGCGCAGGCGGTGTACTTGACGTTGCCCGTGTAGCGGATGATGAGTCCGATGAACGGCGAGATGAAGGCTGAGGTGAGCGAGAAAGAGTTAAGGATGTAGCCGGCGTGGGTTATGGATTGGTTGTGGACGACTTGCTGTGGAGAATTAGCAGTGGCCGGGGGCCAGCAAGGGAAACTACCTAGTACGTACCAGGTAAGATGAGTAGTAGGCGTCCCAGGCAAAGATCGAAATGAACATAATGCCGTACAGCAAGCACGACCCAATGATGGTTCGATCCTTCAAGTAGTGAAATGGCAAGAACGGGATGGTGGCGCCCCACTTCTCCCAGCAATAGAATGCGATCAGACAGAGAATGCCGATGACGATCATGGCAATTATGCTGCCACTTCTCCACTTGTCGCCGGATGAAGATGCCAGACTGAAGGCAGGAGGAAGAGTGAGAAGCCGGCTGTGACGAGAAGGATGCCGAATGCTGTGTTCTTGTCAGCTTGATGTAGACAAAGTAGCAGTCTTACTCACCATCGAACTGCACAACGTAGTGCTTGAGCGACTGCAAAAGCGTTCGGCCACTGGGCATCTCCGGAAGCATGCCCATCTTGGCTGCCTTTCTCTGATTCAGGAGCATCACGATCGCCGTTGGGAAGGCAACTCCGACAAGGATGATGCAGCATGCGCCGAAGCCCCATCGAAAGGTTGACTGCGTATAGAACAATTCTGCGATCTTTGGCCCAGCAAAGGTCGAAGCTATTGTTGGCGTCCCGTTCAGTGTGAGCATGAGCATGCGGTTGCGAAGAGTGGTCATGTCGGCGATGACAACGTCAATAATGTAGATTAGTCCCAGATGACCAGTCCAGTAGAAGGTCTGCGCGGCGGCATATGTCTCGACATTCTTGCACGCCGCCTTCATCACCAAGCCCAGCACCATGATCAAGAGCATAGCGAGGAAGCCCTCGACACGACCCCAGATATCGATCAATTTAGCGATGGCCAGCTTTGAAGAGCCTCCAAGGATGGATGCGACTATACTTGTCGTTGCGAGCAGACCATGTTGGTAGAAGGCGGACGTTACATATGGCGTCAAGTTGCCCTCGACACTGACCGTGAGCATGTCGACGAAGGACACCAGGTAGAGCCTGAGAGCATTAGCAGGGAGCGGACTGGCCGTGCTTGTTGACGTACAAAGCAAACATGATCCAGAGGGTCTTCTTTGTCCAGACTGAAGTGACAGCTTCGACCTTCTTGACACCATCTTGCTTGTGGTCAGAATCAAAGTCAGACTTCAGGTCGTCGTTGAACTCTGTCACCTCTTGGGTAACATCTTTGCTTTTCTCGATGTCAACCTCAGGAGCAGGGGATGCTTGGGAAACGTCGGCCATGGTGAATGTAAGAGTTTACTGGTCTGATGGTAATTCCAGGAGCGAAGGCGAGTCGTCAGTCACTGGAGGGCATAGCTGCGCTCTTATGAGCGGTTTCACAAGCGAAGGACATCTTTCATTCCCACAGGGTGCAGTGTCCGTCGAGGCCCTGATGGTGGACATCGCTTGCAAAATTCGTGCACTGAGAGCTCTGGACGCCAAACCGAAAGAAATGTCAAGAATTTCTTTAGCGGAGCCACTGGAGGCTGCCCGTCCTGCACCTCAAGAACCAGACAAGTAAGAGCATGGGACGATCGCGGTGGGCGGCATACCAGCGAAGGCATCTGATGATCTGATCAGATAAGACAAGATACTCCACACGGGCTTCGACCAACACTAGTTCCGGTCTGGTGTACGGCCAAGAGAAATAGAAGCTGTGCCAAGTGAGCGGCCACCCTTGGCAGGGGATCAGAAAGCGGAAACGTCTGCGCGAATTTCGATGCCAGCATGCGGGCTGAGAACTTGGCTCGTAGGTACTTGGTACGCAAATGCCACCAACAAGGATTTCGAGGCACGTTGAAGAATCAACATGCGAGGGCCGCCCTATGGCACAATTGAGTATGCTCGGCGACCAGGCAAAAATGCCATCTGAACCTATGCAAAGCGGTCCGGGTCCAGCACGTCCAGCATAGCCCAACCTATGGCGCAGCCTGCCACACTGCCGTGGTCTTCATCAGCGTATGCTTTGCACTTCACCAGTTTGAGCTTGTCGGAAGCACGCAGTCGAGCCGCCATTTCTTCAACCAAGTCATTCGTACGCCAGCCCAATGCATGAGCTGCCCTCAGAGCGTATTCTTCCTCCGACCACGCTTTACGCCGCCGTATGTACTGCTCGTAGTAGCCATATGAGAGGTACAGACTGAGTGGCTTCCTGGAGTTGCGGTCGTCAAGGAACCGCTCTGCCTCCGAGACAAGGTAGTTGTCGTTCCAGAAGATCGATGGACTCAATGCAATGTATGTGTCAAAAAGGGCACTTCCTGAGAACATAGAATACAAGGTGCAGAGTCCGCCATACGAATGGCCAACCAGTACCTCACGTTCGGGCTTGTGCCCACCGAGGACGACCTGAAGCACATGTCGTCGGACCGGACCTTCAATGAAGCGTAAGAAATTATCAGCACCGCCGTGGGGAGCGTTGAAGACCGTGCCATCCCAGCTGCGGGGCGGACTGTAGGTCTCGGTTGGAGGTGTGAGATCGTAAGACCGTGGATTGCCGAACACGTAATGCCCACAGTCTGGGTAGCCTATACCAATGACTACTGCATCCTTGCTCTGTGGCGCAGCTAGACCTCGTCGTACTGTCTCAACGGCCGTCCAGAAGTGAGCGTTGCCATCGAGGACATAGCTATTGGTTCTGGATCAGTGATGAGACTCTGAAGGTTCAGAAAACTTACAAGACCGGAACTGAGGGCTTGTTGTTGATCGGATCGGCTTCCCATGCCAGTGGCCAAGAAATCTGAATGAGGTATCGCTCTCCTGCATCGTTCTTGAGCTCTAGCTCTGTAGTGGACGGCGCGGAGGCCGCCTGGGTTGTGATTTCCTTGCTTAGTTGCATTGTAGATGTGGCCGCTTGTTGTTCGGGTGCCGGTCTCTATGCTCGCAACGAAAGTGTTTGGCTAAGGGCCGTACCAGTCCTTGCTTTGTCAGTCGTCCTGAGTGTCAGCTGGGAGCGTGCCTTCGGATTGCGACTCTGAAGGGATCACGTCAGACGGGGTCGCGCGTAGCGCTTGGCGTTCGTTCCTCCACAGCCCAAAAAGTGTGTGTTTTGAAAGCTCGCCGATACCACATCGAAGTCATCACGCCACCAGACCTACAATCGTGCACAAGAAACTCCGGTCATGATCCGAGCGGCTTCGGGGCCCGTGGGACAGTCTCGCCATGTGGGCAACCGACGAGTGGTGTCATGCAGGGACTTCGTGGTCAAGAAGATGTTGACAAGGGGTTGCAGAAGACTAGAAGGCCGTTAGCGACGTGAAAAGTTTTCATCTAATCTAATCAGATCCACCGGTCCAATAGCAGGAAGACATCTACGAGGTACCTGAGTGGCTCAAACTATGTCAGATGCTCAGATGATAGGTGGAAGGCGTATCTCGCTCAACTGCATTTGGCAAGTGCTTTCCACAAGTCTTGCTCGACGGCGTTGTCCGATGATTGATCGGAAGGAACGACCAGTGCCGAGTGCCCCTCCATTGATCAGGAAGCTTCGGCTCAAGGGAGTCGTTCTCAGAAGAGAGTGTCACCGAATGATTTTTGGGAAGGCACCAGCCATCGTGTCACTCGCAGATTGCCTGAAACAGGCGACAAATATGTCATATACTGAGTCGAGACTGCTGCGGGGATCCCAACTTTGATCCTTTGAACTCGCGTGACTAGAACCGAGTGTACACTCACAGTACGGTGCAAAGGGTTGCACCACTTCCGCATTTTGGCTTCTGACATTTACAACTGGGCAGCGTGTCCTAGGGAATGATTGATAGCTCGGGCAGCCAGGTCTAAGCACACAATCGCATTGTGGCGCAAACCTCGTCATGTCGAAGCCAACCATAGTACTGATACCAGGTGCCTGGCACGTCGCCGAACACTATTCTCTACTGACACCCTACCTCAATGACGCTGGCTACCAGACGCTACCTCTGACTCTGCCGTCAAGCGGTTCCGATCCAGCAATCCCAGACTTCACAGCCGATGTCGAGGAGGTACGACTTAATGTAGTCCCGCTGCTCGATGCTGGAAAGGACGTGGTCGTAGTGATGCATTCCTACGGAGGTATCCCGGGAAGTTCAGCCATGAAAGGCCTGTCCAAGACGGATCGTGAAGCTGCTGGTAGACCCGGAGGAGTCACAGCCTTGGTGTATATGTGTGCATGGATGCTGGACGAAGGCGTGTCAATGTTTCAAGGTGGTGGTGGCAGAGGCGGAAAAGGAGGACCGTCGAGTTTCAAGATTGAGGTGAGTGGCATCCTCTCTACCGCATTCGCGCAATGCTCATGACATTCAGAATGATCGCTCGACGCACCTCGACGCAGTCAATGCAATGTACCATGACATGCCGGTGGACGTGGCAGAAGGCTTCGTTGCAAAGATGCGACCATTCAGTTTCCCAGTGAGATATTCACCAGTCACGTATGCAGCTTACAAGCACATTCCAACGACGTACCTGCTTGCGAAAGGAGACAAAATGATCGTTTACGAGCGACAATTGGAGCTGGTGCAGAATGCTGGCGTGCCGATCACGACTTTTACGTGTGGCGCTAGCCATTCGCCGTTTGCTAGCAGGCCGGAGTATGTAGCACAGGTGATCAGACATGCTGCTGGGGAGAAGGTCGACGTGAAGGCGGACTGAGAGTCAGCAAGCCGGTTTCGAGATGTGATTCATGAATTAGAGTGCCGAGCAATACATTGCAAGATTCAAAAGTCGACTGCGTCTCCAAGAGCGCAGGACAGGATTCATGATTATTAGTGGTTCAGCATGTTCAGGCATGAGCATTGTATTGATGGCATCGTGGTGGTTGAAATTACAGTAGCAAGTTAAGAACATCTATATCCCATGTCGGGGGCGGAAACAAAATCCGGGTTTCCCCACGACAACTCGAGCTTCAAGTTCCTACATGTCAGGTAGTAGTACCCAGCAGGTGGCCATGAGACGAATCGTACCTCTGCGGTAGCAGCAGTAGGCGCGAAAAGCTCTCTCTGGGGCTCTAAACACGAGTTGCTCACCAATTGGTCCACCCATGCAAGATGTCGCGCCTCCCGTCCAGATCAGCAAAGGCCATCAACCTCCCCTCGAAACCACGCATACCAACATCTACCACACCGCCGCTCCGCACACCCCAGTCCTCGACGACTACAGTCAAGACGCCCACATCCACGAAACCACCACCCTCCCTCTTCTCCCGCCTCCGCCCATACTTCCTCCTAGCAACCTCCTTCTACTGCGCCGGTACCCTCATCACCAACCACGTCATTCACATCTACCCCAATACAGGCCCCTCCATGGCACCCACTGTCTCTAGCTCCGGTAGCACCTACACAATCACCGGTCTATGGTACGCTGGCGGTCGTGGGATAAAGCTAGGCGACATCGTACAGGTGCGGCACCCAATGTTTCCGCGCATGCTGGCTGGCAAGCGGGTTGTCGGAATGCCGGGGGATTTTGTGGTTAGGGGGCGGGATGGGGAGGGTGGTGTTGGTGGGAGGAAGGCTTCCCGAGGGTTAGTGGATGGAGATGAGGAAGACGAACAAGAAGAGCCGGAGATGGTGCAGGTCCCCGAGGGGCATGTTTGGTTGAATGGGGATAATCTGGCGTGGAGTCGGGATAGTCGAATGTATGGGGCGGTGCCGATGGCGTTGATCACCGGGAAGTCGTTATGGCTGGTGGATGGGTACTGGCCGGGGAGTTGGAGGGGCGTGTGGCGGGATCAGATGGTCAGGATTGAGGAAGGGGATGTCGGTTGATGGGGCACGTTGTTTGACATTCATCGTCTCGTTATCGACACACTGATCCTGGGTCCGAATAGACTAAAGCGCAGCTTTTCACCTGGGCAAAGATGATCGCGATCGTCGTGGTCGCTCTTCTGGGCTAGCATCTCCTGGTCATCAGGTGGGCATACCTCCGGACCGCTTCTCAGACGTCTGCCCCACGCTAGCATCCAAGACAGGAGCTGGAGCAGAGCATGGGCAACGAAGAGTCCCCAGGCAATCGCACATTCACCTTACCGCCAAAAAAACAAAAACTCAAATCCCGAAGGCCATTGAGAAACCTAGCCTGATAGGGTTTTTTGGGTACATTTCCTAAGTTCCACGCCTTCAACGCTATTGATCGATCGGAGGAGGAGGAGGAGGTCTGAGGTCTGTTCTGTTGCGCCTAACATAGCAGGGTGGCCCGAAGAGATGAGGTTATGGTGGTACCCAACCCTGCTACCCACCTGGACGGTGGTGGCTTAAGAACTGGTTCCGAATCGCTAGTCAACCGTTTTCTGGTCGATTGCTGACCGAAGATATAAAACGACAATGTAGAAGGGACAAGTCGTTAAGTGCCAAGACTCAGCATCAGCGTGGTGGAAGAATGGGTGACGAAGAGATCGGTCTATCATGCAATATGGTTCTACAAAGTTCTGTACAAGCACCAACAGGCTATCTGAATGACGGTGGATTCCTCCGCTTATACGGCAGCGGCTCGACCTTCTTGCGTTTCAACTCAACATTGGCGCCCTCAATGCCATTGCGGGCCATAACATCCGCCATGGTATCATCCCACTTTGTGCGGAACAAGGCGGCCCCGATCGGCGACACAGGGTGTCGCGTCAGAGCTTTGCGAATAGTGAAGTTGTCGCGCGTGTACATGCTCGTCAAGGCTTGCGTGTCGAGTTCAAGGTTATTTCGGTTCTCGAGCAGGATGATTGCTAGTCGGTGGTACGGGCTGCCCTTTTGAGCAGTAGGCGGGAGCAGGGGAGGATGACTTGGGACTCGTCGAGCTTGGCGAAGTCGATGATAGGCGATGTAGGAGTGATGACAATGTTGGTTGCGAGGAAGTGGCAGCGAGACTCGAAGAGGTCTGTCTCGGTGTTGGGAACATCAGGATCGATGACGGCGACTGTGAGTAGGCGCTCCCCACGCTTGAAGCTCTGAACCTTCAGGCTTGGAGGTTGTTCGCTTGTGGACGAAGGGACGAAATCTCCAGGTGACATCGAGCGCCGGTTCCAGAACGTTGTTATGTCAACATCCAGCTCGCATTGAGGAAGGACATCGGGCACGACTTTCATGGTCTCGATACGCTGGACTTGAATCTTTCGCCGGTATTCGCGCCATTTGCGTTCGGCGAGGAAGCGATAGATTGGCTTGTTCAAATCGCCTGCGACATGTTAGTCCGTGTGGTAGCTGTAGCACTTCGCCACTGACCTTGACCATCCTCAAACCGTCTCTTCACATTAGGATCATTGATGTCCGCAAGAATCTTCAGCTTTTCAATCTGCTGTTCCAGGCCTTTGATCTTCAGGTCCTTCTGCTTCTGACCATGTGCAAGAGTATCCGGATCGATAGCCCGCGCCCTGTCCAGCCGCTCTCTTTCGACCTCAATCTGCTTCAGCTTCTCGTTCCGGTCTGCAATGAGGATCGCTCGAGCTTCTTGGAAGCACTGATATGGAAGTGCACTGAAAGGGACAGAATCTGTGTGCTGAAGCGCAGCTCGTCGTCTTCTGGAGCCGATCGGAGGCTTGCCGGCTTGTGCGAGCTGGCTTTCCTCTGTCTTCAAGGTGACTGTCGCTGGGTCTGGCGCAGGAGTTGGAGCAGTCTCGACTTCGAGGTGCCGGATAGGAGTGGTCGAATATCGCCTAGCTGTTGTAGCCGGCGCGTCAAAACACGCGGCTCGAAGGGAGCGCAGCAGAGCCGTACTCGGAGCTCTGGATGGTGCCATGACTGCTGAGAAAGTGAGTAGCAGCACTACGCACGCGAACTTGTAGTCCAGTCCAAAAATGTACGGAGTAGAGATATCGTCTGTTTTAGGCAAGTTTGGCGAGATGATCTTTCGATGCAGCGAAGCATTACTGTGTATCGAACAAGTCCAATCCTCGACGCAATGCTGAACGCAACTCCACTGAAGGAGCCTGAAGATACGACGACGAGAGGTACCAATGCTGTTGGCTTCCAGGGTTGAACCCGGGATTAGCAGTAGCATCACTCTCTCACAAGATCGCCTGGAATGTATTCATATCGCTACCAGATCTAATGATGTACAACATGGGTATCTTCTGAAGAGAAATCCACTCGTGGCGCCCGCGAGCCATTGATACCACCATCGTAGGCCTTCCAATGCATGCATCCCACCTAGCAAACAAGACGCCGATATTCTGCAACTAGTGCCTAATTGTTTGTGAACATGCTTTCCAGGTCCATGTTCAGGTCCAGGTTTACGTCCTCATCATTCATACCCATATTTCCATCCATTGGCATGTTATCGAAGTTTTCAGCATCAAAGATCATGTCGAATTCGTTAGGTCCTCCAAGATCTGGTAGACCGAAATCGAGCGTCTGTGTCGTTGGGTTGGTCTGCGGGTTCTGTGTACCGTCTCCTGTGCCACCGGCTGTCGAGTCTTGGTTGGCATAGCTTTCTAAACCTGGTAGAAGAGTGTTGAGATCTGACGAATCGGTCGCGTTTTGGTCGTTGGTCGCGGAGGAATCACCGAACACATCGTCATTCAGGCCAAGATCGAAACCCAGATCACCGTCGCCATTCATGCCTCCATCGTCGCCTGTAGGCTCGCCGAACATGGACTCGAATTGATCGAAGTCGTTTGCACCTTCCATCGTTGCAGCCGTTTCAGGACCCGCTGGAGTTGGCTTCGCTGACACTGAGAATTCGTCGTTGGTTTCTGGCGGCTTCTCCGGTGCAGGCTCTGGCGGTTTTAGAGGCGATGGCTTCTTCTGTTGTGGTGATTGATCGGTAATCGCGACTGGCGACGTTGGTTTTGGCTTCGGCGGTGTCGCTACAGCATTCTCAATCTCTGCCGCAGGCGCAGGAACCTCTTCGGTCTCTTTGGCTGCCTCCCCAATCTTGACACGCTTGGCCTCTTGCTCTTTCTCGGCGGCGTCTTCTTCCTCGCTGCGTTTCCTCTTCGCTGTGGCGGCTTGTTCTTCTCTGGCTTTGGCTCCCGCTTCTGTTTGCGCACAAGCAGCTGGTGCTCTAAGTACCATTTCGCGTCCAGTATTTGGATCTCGCAGTCGTCGAGCGCGTCCTGATAGCGTTTGGAGCACTCTTCGATGACGCCTTTGGTGCTTGGACCAAAGTTGACTGTGTCCTTGAACGAGTATGCGATGCGCGTCAGTGTCCCATTGTACATGCCCTCGATACTCTTGACCGGGTCATAAGGCGGCTTTGGCGTCGCCATGGTCGCCGCTAACGGTGTTCAGTCGTTCAGCGCCGCTCCATGATGCTAATCCGTCGTCCTCTAGCACTCCAAACACTTAAGCCGTCCGTTTGTGTCAGGCTTGGGAATGCATATTTGGAGACGTCGAAAGTCGGTTCTCGGATAACTTCCTCCGTTGAGCGTGGGCGGGGCAGCCGCTGGCACTAAACCGTGTTCAGTCCAATGAAACGCGAGCTCGCACTGAATCTGACAGGCGGCGACTCGAGGAAGGTTCGAGCCCGTTGCAGCGGGTGGTGAGATGCAGCAAGAGCGAAAGCCCACTACGACTGCCGATCTGCTGCTACCACAGCACTACAGCCTGGAGCTCACACGTCTTCTCTTCTCTCCTCTTTCTCTCTCTTCTGCAATCTGGATACTATCATCGCATGAGATAATCAACTCTTCTTCTCGCCTTTATTCCCTTGTCGTCTTCTCTTTTCGTCTCTCTGTCCGTCGTCCCGCGAGTCCTCCAGTCCTTGCGCTTGTTAGGCATTGTGCGTTGCAACCTCATAGTCACAGGCGTTTCAGAGCTAAGGACATCTATCTCATCAGCCGGAAGCAACGATAGTTTCTCGTCGTCAATATCTCCATATCTCGCACACACTCACGACCTCGTTTCTCAGAGTCTCTACAGTCCTGTTCAGCCAGTCAGCCTTACGATTTGTCCGTCCGTAATTGCGATCACGCACACAGCCAGCGCTTTCCGATCCAATTCTGCACTCTGAGCGAATTTCCTGCCGAAAAGAAGGCGTCGAGACGAATCTCCTAGCTTCACCTTTCTGTTACACATCTGTGTAAAAGTTGCTTCGATTTGAAATACGATTACCACTGAACACAATGGCTGAAACTGTTGCGTCTACTTCCCTCCCACCTCCGCCAACTGCGGCTGGTGCGCCGGGCTACGAGAATCCGCCGACGAGCACTGCGGCTGCGCCTACCTCGACCATGGCACCACCTCCGACCCTGGCGCCAATGGTCATTCCGCAGAACACGAATCCTATCCCACAAGCCATGGACCCTATGAGCGCACTGTCTCCAGGTGGTCAAATTCGTCGCATGGCTCCTGAGCCTAACAAGCGAGCCCTGTACGTCGGCGGGCTGGATGCTAGAGTCACCGAAGAAGTTCTAAAGCAAATCTTTGAGACCACGGGTCATGTCACAAATGTTAAGATCATACCTGACAAGAACTACGCTGCAAAAGGCGCTAACTACGGCTTCGTCGAGTATGACGATCCTGCTGCAGCTGAGCGTGCTATGAGTACCCTGAACGGCCGTCGTGTCCACCAGCAAGAGATCAAGGTCAACTGGGCGTACCAAGCGAACACCTCCAACAAGGAAGACACCACAAATCACTTCCATATCTTCGTGGGCGACCTTAGCAACGAAGTCAACGATGAGGTGCTCCAGCAAGCCTTCTCTTCGTTTGGCTCTGTCTCCGAGGCCCGTGTTATGTGGGACATGAAAACCGGTCGGACTCGTGGTTATGGCTTTGTTGCCTTCCGCGACCGTGCCGAGGCTGAGAGTGCCCTAGCCAAGATGGACGGCGAGTGGTTGGGTAGTCGGGCGATACGCTGCAATTGGGCGAACCAAAAAGGGCAGCCTAGCATGAATTCACAGCAATCGATGTTGGCCATGGGTCTGACTCCCACAACACCGTTTGGGCATCACCACTTTCCTACGCAGGGTGTGCAGTCCTACGACATGGTCGTTAATCAGACTCCATCCTGGCAAACTACCTGCTACGTCGGGAATCTTACCCCGTATACGACCCAAACAGACCTTGTCCCTCTGTTCCAGAACTTCGGCTACGTCACGGAGACACGTTTCCAGTCCGATCGCGGATTTGCCTTCATCAAGATGGACACGCACGAAAACGCTGCAATGGCCATCTGTCAACTTTCAGGCTACAATGTGAATGGACGTCCACTAAAATGTTCTGTACGTACAGTCTTCGTCTGCATGGAAGAATAGGTGCTAACAAAGACGTCAGTGGGGCAAAGATCGTCCTCCCACAGGCCAATTCGATTCGCCTAACAGTGCTATCCCATCCGCCAGTACTCCTTCAACTTACAACCCGACTTCTCCCTTTGGTTTCCCGCAGTATGGTGCGCCCACGCCAATGAGTGCTTATCCGCTTAGTCCGCAAGGTACGTCACAGACTCCCACAACATGGCCTCCACTCAATATCGATCCGATCTAACATACTTGACAGGACCATCCCCATCCGCCCGTTGGGCCGACCAGATGGCTTCTCCTTATGCTACCACCCCGCAAGCCCAATTCCCGAATATCCCTCCGCAGTCCGCTGGCGCTTATGGTCGTGGCCAAGCTCCCTCGCATGCGCAATTCCCACCACCAGCCATACACCCGCAGGCACATCCCGGCCAGCACCATCATCAAGGCCCGCAGCACCATCATCAGCTACAAGGACATTTCGGTGGAGGCGCGAACGGCTATGGCGCTCCAGGCTACGTTCAGCATCATCAGCAGCACTAGAGTGGCAGCAAATATGATAGGCTGACACGACGTTGGTCTTCTGACAGTACAGTGAGAACTCGTGATCGGGAGCGGAAGCGAGCGTCCAGGAAAAGGCAGAGGGAGGCGAACGGGAAGCCGAAGTCCTCGGAGGAAGAGGACCTGGGTACAACATAGAAGTCTGGAGACAACGTCCGCAGCCTGTCCGAGTTTTCAGCTTGGTTGTTGGCAGGTTGATCGCATTGTTGCATGAGGTTGGCATGAGTGGAAGGATCTCTGGGTGGAGCTAAGAGATCGACGGACTGATGCGTTGGGTAGATGTCGTCTGCTTGTATCGTCCTGGAAGCGCATTTTGAGTTAGCCAGGATACTCATCTCTCCGACCTTGAAATGTAAGATATGCGTAGAGCAGACAACCTGACGTCCAGACCTCGTACTTGTCGTGGTCGCTCTAAAATTATCTGGGATTCGGCACTTTTGCAAGCACAGCATCAATCACATGCTCCGGCTCCAAACCCCTCATATACTGCCTCACCGCACCAATATCGCTGCCGAACTGCGTGCTGCGCTCTCGCTCCGGCTCCGCTACTATCAGCCGATGTGGGAAGACCTTCTTCGCAGCGAGTTCCAGCAGAGACGGCGTGACGTAATCGATGCCGTGCAGTGGTGCGAGGTACTTTGCTAGATCCACGAAGCAGACATTGCTGTAGGGCGTGATGCCGCTATCGACGCCGCGCTCCATTCGGAGGAACACAACAATGTCTTGCAGGTGGCGTCGTACTTCTGGCGTGATGGTGACTTGCTTGCCGAGCTCAGCCAGACGGTCGAGTGAGTCTTTGCCAATGTGGTGTTGGGTAGACGAGCGAGACCTCGACAACGACGCACTGCGGAAGGGATCGTCCATCTCCATGTCCTCCACGTTCGGGAAACCATCCTCTGGCTTGTGTCGGTGGCTGATGAAGATCCGATCGTTGAGTTGGCCGTTGATGCGGACGTGCATTGTTGAAATGGAAACGATGGGCAGGAACAGGAACAGCTTCGGCACGGGGTGAACAGTCGTCTTGCTGAAGACGCGATGTTTTCTGATCAAGTCCATGACTTGGATCTGAACGTCGTGGCTGGCGTAGTTGAAGTTCTTCGCGATGATGACGTTCACGACCATCCGGTTGTCCAGGGTTTGCTGCTCGACGTGGCTGCAGGCGCCACCACGGAAGCTGACGTTGGCGATACGGGATCTGAGGGTGGTTGCTGCGGCCTCGCTGTCGCTGTTGTCGAAGTCAGCGTCGTCCGCGAAGTGATGGGTGTCGTCGAGTATGGCTTCCACGAAGGTGTCGACGGACTGCAGGTCTGATGGCTCGAGGACAGCGTAGGATAGTTTGAACTTGTCGGAAACGATCAGGGCGAGTTCGGAGGCGAGGTTGTTGATGGAGTCGTCATTCCCATAGATGAGGCATGGCTGCCGTGCGATCAGACCAAGTAGAACGGCGAGCTCGAGATCGCTGGGCACGGTGGCTAGGAGTTGCTCGAGGTCCATGTTAGCGTCGCGTTGCTAGGTAGCGCTACACGCTACATTGTCTACAGTGGCAGCTCACGTGTCAGCAACACCGAGCGAAGTCTTGTGAGAGACAACAGCCTGTGAGATCCGAAATGCAGGCCTCTTGTGCGTTATGTCTCGTCTGGCATGAGCGGTCAGTTGCTGTTGTACTGTAACTCATCGCTGGAAAGGCGTCGGCCTCAAGCTCCACTCTACACTCAGACCGTAACGTCATTGGCCAGCCATAAACTACACGCGAGCACGTCGACCTCAGTTCAGGAATCTGCCAGTCTAAGTCTGACACTCATTCGGTATCAGCCGTCATGCTGATTTTGCAGCCGCATCGATGACAACGAAGAATCCCAGGGCAGGCTGGGAGAAGATCGACAATCAATTTTACCGCAAATTCCAGCTCTACGAACAGGTCTTCGATCCTGATTTGGAACTCGAGAACTATCTCATCGCAGGGGCACCATACTCAGGAGCTCTAGCGCTATGGAGGGATGAATCCAAGATCGCGCGATACCGTGTCGGAGCGTCGACGAAATCAACCATTGACATATATTCCTCCTCCGGCCAACTGATCAGCAACATCAACTGGGACAAAGGCTCGATCCGTGGTCTGGGGTGGTCAGATGACGAGCAGCTAATCGTTGTGACCGAAGATGGCGCTGTCAGATGCTACTTTGGACTGCGAGAAGATTTCAATCCTTTCTCACTGGGCAACGGTGCCGAGGAGTACGGCGTCGTGTCGTGTCGGTTCTGGTCGCACGGATTCGTGGCGTTGCTTGCCAATAATAGCCTCATATCTGTTTCGTCCTTCTCTGAGCCTAGGCCGAAGCAGTTAGCTGCAGCTCCAGAGGGGGAGGTCCACTCGTGGTCTCTCATTCCGCCTGCATATACGCTCTCACGGTCAGTCGAAGTGCTGTTGGCTGTCGATAAGACCATTTTTGTCGTCGATGCTACAGATTCCGAGGATCGAGGACTCAGTGAGGGAGCCTTCAGACATATCTCTGTTTCTCCAAATGGCAGGTTCGCAGCACTCTACACAGAAGATGGCAAAGTGTGGGTTGTGGGGAGCGACTTTCAGAACAAGTACAGCGAGTACGACTCAAAAGTGAAGACCCCTCCAGCACAGCTCTTCTGGTGCGGCAATGACGCGGTCATACTTGCGTGGGAGGACGAGATACACGTTGTTGGTCCTAATGGCGCAGCAACGAAGTACTACTATGATGACCAAGTTCACGTCATTCCAGACGTCGACGGTGTCCGGTTGATAACGAACCAGAGCTGCGAGTTCCTCCACAAAGTGCCTGATGCATCGGAGGAAGTCTTCAAGGTTGGTTCAACTGCGCCGCCATCGGTACTCCTTGATTCGATTGGCCTGCTGGAACAAAAATCGCCTAAGGCCGACGAGAACATACAACGGATTAAGCATAGTCTGCCTGACGCTGTCGAAACTTGTATCCGTGCAGCCGGACAA
This sequence comes from Cyphellophora attinorum, assembly GCF_001299255.1. NCBI lineage: Eukaryota > Fungi > Ascomycota > Eurotiomycetes > Chaetothyriales > Cyphellophoraceae > Cyphellophora > Cyphellophora attinorum. The sequence continues at coordinate 150,884 of NW_017253267.1, forward strand.
GAATTCGATCAGGGACTGCAAAAGCAGCTACTTCGCGCAGCGTCCTTTGGCAAGTCAGTCTTGGACTTGTACAGCAGCGACGAGTTCGTTGACATGATCAACGACCTGCGGGTGCTGAACGCCGTCCGCGATTACAAGATCGGGCTTCCGATATCCTATGAGCAGTATATCAGACTTGGACCTGAGCGACTCATAACTCGTCTCATCAACCGTCGGGAGTATCTTCTAGCAATGAAGCTGTCTGAATTCTTAAATCTGCCCCTGAACAAAATCTATGTCCACTGGGCCAGCCAAAAGGTGAAGAATTCTGCTGGGGATGACGAGTCAATACATAACACCATCACAGAGCGTCTGAGAGGCAAGTCAGGCGTCTCCTTCGAGACGATTGCACGGACAGCATATGATGAGGGACGTGGTCATCTCGCTACTGACCTACTCAATCACGAGCCTCGTGCCGGCAAGCAGGTTCCGCTGCTGCTGAACATGGAAGAGGACGAGATCGCCCTGAGCAAGGCCATCGAGTCTGGAGATACCGATCTTGTATTTTTCGTCCTTCTGCATCTACGGCAGAAGCTGCCTCTGGCTGCCTTCTTCCGCAGCCTTCACGATCGGCCCCTTGCAGCTGCACTCGTCGAGTCCTCCGCGAGAGCCAAGGACAGCGAATTGCTCAAGGACCTATATTACCAAGACGACCGACCCATAGAAGGCTCCAACCTCCTTCTTGACGAAGCGATGCGCCAGCCGCAGGTCCAAGCCGCCGTAGACAAGCTCAAACTCGCAGCTCGAGTGCTCGCCGATGCGAAAGATCCTAACGCTGTCTTCCAGACCAGAGCTCTGAACGAGGCACAACAGCTGTTGAAGGCGCAAGAGGTGTTCGACAAGGACGTGTCAGACAGCTCGGACAGCTACTTGGGTCTCAGCGTAAATGACACACTGTTCCGGCTCATACAGTCTGGTTATGGCAAGCGAGCAGCAAAGTTGCAGAGCGACTTCAAGGTTCCGGACAAGACGTGGTGGTGGGTGAGACTTCGTGCGCTTGTTGCTGCAAGATTATGGGGCGAGCTGGAGGAGGTCGGGAAGGTGAAGAAGAGTCCTATTGGGTGGGAGGTAAGTCGTTGTCCTGTGGCTCTTCTTGGGAATGACTAATGTGAAGCAGCCTTTCTACAGCGAAGTCCTCGGTGCGGGCAACACTCGCCTCGCCTCGACCTTCATTCCAAAGTGCACAAATGTGCCTGCCTCCGAGAGGGTCGAGATGTGGGTGAAATGTGGTATGGTTGTCAGAGCCGGAGAAGAGGCGCTGAAGGCCAAAGACCTCAATGCTCTCGAACTGCTTCGTTCAAAGGCCACTGGCCAGCAAGCGGGCGAGATCGAGCGGATGATCAACCAGCTACGACCACGGAAATAATCATGTCGTCGTGGGCATCGTGTTTCTCGTCGGTCCAGCCCCCGTGATCAGGTGATATCCTCCAGATCCGATCCAGCATTCGAGGCCGTCCGGTCAACAACCACGATTTTGCTCAGCGCTGCATTTGCCGGCAGCACTACACCGTCGACAATCTTCATCTCCGCATCACCGTTCTCGTCTTCCCATTCCTCGTCGTTTCCATTCTCAATCACCTGGTCATGCCCGTCCTCACCCAACACCTGGAAGCGTGGCGTCTTCCGCTTCTCCTCTTCCGCGCCGTCGTTGATCTCCTCCCAGATGGCCCTCCGGCCCCTGACTTTCTTTTGTCTCGCCTGGAATGATTCCTGCTTTTTTCCAGTTGGTTCATCACAGTTTCGGCACGAGCGAGCGTACGCTCCTGTCTTGCTCGTTGGCTGCGCTTCATAGGCTTAGCTTTCTTCTTCGAGGCCTTATGGACACCTCCGCCATGTTGAGCTGCCAGGACTGGTGTAGCGTCGGATGCTCGGGGTGCATCTCTGAGAGATTTGTCTAGGTTGACGGAGGGGGAGGAGGCTCGTTTTGCGGCGCGGGAGCGGGGGTTGACTGGGGTTTGTTAGACTGGTCTTGGGACAGGAGGACGGACGAGCTTACCACCAGGCTTCTGCTTAGCTGCTTTCGTCGTGGCCTTCGCCCGAGCCATTGCTCCGTCTTCCTTCGCGGTGTAACTTGTAATTTAACAGCCACCGATTCGATTTCCCAAAAGTTCAAGTTTGTTGGAGAAAGTGGTGACTCTTTTCCGCGCCGGTTGACGGTATCAGGCAGGTTCGCCGAACAGACTCCGGTGACGTAATGCCAAAACACGTGGGTAGACTTCCGGGTCTTTGTTCGATAGTCAGGTCAAGCCTTGAGACTGTAGCACTGCTTGCAGGAGCATACTGTGAACATACACTCGTACCAAAGAGCCTCTGAGATATGTCAGACGCGTAGCTATATGCTCAATGGCGCCAGCTCGACCTCTCAAGCGCCAGAAAACGAACGAAGGTCCTATCGACAACAAGCCTGAGGCACTGAAGCCGGAGCAGATACCATTGCCGCCTGACTCGCATATACAAGTCCCGGCGCCGACCCCAGATGCAGCATCGAAGAAGACGTCCGATACAGATTCGAGACGTAGCTCCTGGTATCCGTCATGGTCCCGCAAGACCGCGTCCATCGCGGTTGCCAACAGAGATAACGCCACGAGTGCCGAGACTGCCTCGATCATGAGCGACCGCAGTACTCCCCGTCGCCCTTCTACACGGTCTGCCTCCTTAGCCATGACGCTGGGGAAGGGCAACTCGACTCGGTCCCTGCCTGTCAATGCCGAGACTTCGAAAGTCAACGCGACACCTGAAGCCAGGACTCCCTCGCGGACGAACTCAATGCAGGCTGAGGCGGACAAGGGGAAAGAAGTGGCTGGGAAAGATGCGCAAGGGCCATCAAAGGCCAATGAGGTTACTTCGGAGCAGATACAAGCGGTGGACAATGGTACGAGCGCCGAAAAGAAGGTTGATACCTCAAATATGACCGGGAGTATACGCTGGTTCGCATGGCTCGGAAAGGACGGTCCCGTGTCTGAGCAGGACAATGCAGCGGATGCGGGCAAAAGTGCGTCTACAGTCGTTCATAATAAGGTTGACGCAAAGCCCGGTGCTGGAGAGCAGGCCTCCCAGCCGCCAGCTGCTGCGTCACTTGATCAGACGACAACGAATCGTACAGCAGAGACAACACCGGCTGAGCCGACTGCGAACCAGAAGAGGTCGTGGTTGCAAATGCTGGGTGGCGAGAGCACGATGTTACCGTCCAGACCCGTGCCTGGAGCGTCCACAGAACCGACCAGTACACGAGCAAGCGAGCAGAGCAAAAACTTGGACGTGCCGCTCCAGTCACCGACGAAGCCTGAATCATCACAGGGGTCGTCGATAGAAGCATCACCACCTCCACCACTACCCGGCAATGCCTCGAAATCGGCTGGATGGGTATTCTGGTCAAGAGAGAAGAATCCACAGACTGAGACACCGCCAAATGACGAGCCACGGAGGGGTGAGATTGCGATCTCCGACACGCCGTCGCAGAACAAACCAAAACGCACCTCTATCAGTATGCCAGACGAGCAAAGGCCATCCACGAAGGATATCAAAGCATCGGCACCGAAGAAGGCTGATAAGGCAGGTTCAATCAAAAGCCTAGAACGTCCACAGACTCCGATAGAAAAGACAATCCCGAAAGCGGTCGATTCGAAAGGAACGAAAAAGATAGAGTCCAAGAATGCTGCTGCCACTGCTGTCGAACAGCCAAGTCCTCGCCCTGCATCGCCAGCGCCATCAAAACAAGCACAGGACAACCTCCTGCTTCCGGCGTTTCACGACACTTTACATCTGCACCAGAGCCCTACACTGATGCAACAGCTCGGCAGACTGCTATATTATACCAGAGAGCCGGAGCCGGAGTTGAAACATCTCTCCTTGGTCAAGGACCCACCAAGGATACGAAATGCCCTCGCTATTGGCGTTCATGGCTACTTTCCTGGTCCCATGGTGCGAACACTACTCGGGCAGCCTACTGGCACGTCTATCAAGTTCGCAGACATGGCAGCTAAGTCGATAAGGAAATGGACTAATAATCGAGGCTACGACTGTCAGGTCAAGACTGCGGCGCTTGAAGGCGAAGGCAAGATAACCGAGCGGGTAGAGCTGCTTTGGAAGCTGCTGCTGAATTGGATCGACGAGATTCGAAAGACAGACTTGTAAGTGCCCATCTTAAGATCTGTGGGCTGTTGCTGACTGCATGGTGATTAGTGTTATGGTTGCCTGCCACAGTCAAGGCGTGCCAGTTGCTGTAATGCTGGTGGCCAAGCTGATCCAGTTTGGCTGCGTCAATGCTGCTCGTGTCGGCATCTGCGCGATGGCTGGCGTATCGATGGGCCCATTCGCTGAATACAAATCGAGATGGATTAGTGGGTCTGCTGGTGAGCTCTTCGAGTTCTCTGACCCTAACAGCAAGGTGTCCGCCCTGTACCAAGATGCTGTAAACACTATCCTCAAAGCTGGAGTGAGATGGACACTCGTAGGCAGCATCGATGATCAGTTGGTATCCCTCGAATCATCCATCTTCGCGCCGATAACACACCCTCACATCTACCGAGCCGTATCGATCGACTCTAAAGTTCACGCACCAGGCTTTCTATCCCATCTTGTGGGATTCGTCCTCAAACTCCGAAACTTGGGCGTGCAAGACCATGGTCTGATAAGGGAGCTCTCATCTCCTCTGGCTGGAAGTCTGTACACGGGCGAGGGTCATTCGAGAATATACGACGACGAGGCAGTCTACGACATGGCCGTTTCTTTCGCGCTTGAGACGACTGCCTTGTTGGGCGTGGAAGTGACCAAACGAAATGTCCGAACGACCGGGGCGAATCCGTACATTTTGCCCTTTGCGTTACGTGGAATCTTGGAAGAGGACCTGGTTCGGTCTGAACTCCGCCAAGAGGTCGACCAGTTGCTACATCAGTTCGATGATTGGAAGCCATCGACCAAAGCGTTGAAAGACGTGAAATTTCGTCTGGAGGGAGTCCGATCGAAGCTATAGATCTGTCGCAACATATGTATGGTATGAGCTGCACATCCATGTGCGCTTTTCTGAGAAGATTTGGTACATACGACTACCAGTCGTCAAGGAGGCTTGGCTGCAAGGTATAGAGGAGCGTTTACACCATGGTTTAGCGCAAGGCGTCCAGGAGCGTTGAACTTCGTAATTGAATAAGCATAGATGTCGTCTGAAATAAGCCAATCAAGAGCTAGTGCAAAGGAGGCCGTTTCAAGTTGCGAAGGTGCTTTGTCATTCCTTATTACGTCGTATCGGCCGGAAGCCGTGACCTACACTGAGACCAAACGACATCGTGTTCTCACTTTGAGGCGTGCTCTAGCATGCCACAGTACACAGGAAGCTTCGAGACGAGCGGCGGCCGCTTCAGATGGCGCCGAAAGGGGGTTGACCCCGCGTCTGTCCCCTTTGTGCTTAGGACTACCCCGTAACCTCGGTCAGCGTATTTAGCCCGGCGTTGACTGCCCACCTCTCTAGGTACAGCAGATCAACCCACGCGTTGCGAGGCTCGGCTTCAAGTGCTTCCGCTGTCGGAGACATTGTTTGAGTTCGAGAGCTTTGGGAAGGTCATAAAGCTTGCCTCGGCCAAGCAGAATGTACGGCCGCAACCAAAGGTGGCATCATGAAACTCTTCACAACAACGATGATCGCCTCTGAGTGATAAAGAGAGCTTCACTGCTGCCTTGGAATCTCCACGACTTGAGATCACCCAAACTTTTCTGGTTTGGCGGATTTACCTCGAGTGGCATAGTGCACGGGACTTGAAGCATCATATGGGGTAAGGAGGGTCTTCAAGCTACCGCCCGCACAACGAATACGATATATCCACAGTAGCGGAGTACTTGTTACCAGGCAGGACGTAAGAGGCGTATAGGTAGAGACTCTTATATCCGCTGGATGCAGCTTTCGAGACTTCCAACGAGCCGAAGGTACTACCAAAGACTCGACAAGAGCTCGACAACGTGCCGGTATAGCACGATCTACCAATCCACGAGGCAGTCATCTATATTGTCATTCAAGCCGGCCCGTTAGCAGTACAGCCACCAACACTCACTCTCAGCCAACCAAGATGGCTCTCGGCCACGACCCCGAATTCCTCCCCGCCATAGCGCCACAGCTTCCCTTCCTCACTACTCTCCCAGTGCCCAAAGTCCACGAGCATCTAGTCATACGAAACAATGTCGCCAGCCTCTTCACCCAAGACTCCCGCCAGATCCCTTTCCCCGACGGCATCAAACAGGACCTATACACTTTCAAGTCCTATGACGGCGCCGATATCGAGGTTACGCACACCTTCGACATGGCGTCCACGGAAGCAGCAAAGACCAACAAGGCGCCACAGCCGGCTATCGTCCACTATCATGGCGGCGGCCTGATCGCCGGCTCAGTCGCGATGTTCGCCCCAGGCATCGCCCTGAATTGTGCCCAGACTGGCCGCCAGATCTTCTCGGTCAACTACCGTAAGGCGCCTGAATGCCCTTACCCGGGTCCCGTGGAAGATTGCTTCGCTGGGCTCAAATGGGTGCATGACAACGCAGAACGCTTCAACATCGATCCAACGCGAGTCGCCGTGATGGGCGAGTCCGCTGGTGGAAATCTAGCCGCCGGGACCGCACTTCTGGCCAAAGAACGAAAATTGTCCCCACCACTCGCAAAACAGATCTTGATCTACCCAATGCTAGACGACCGCAACCTCCACCCGAACCAGGGGCTGGATCCATTTGCGACCTGGAACAACGTCTCCAACATCACCGGCTGGACCGCCTACCTGGGCAAAGACGCTGTTGGATCAGAGCAGTCGCTCAACAAGGTGCCCATCTTCGCTGCGCCGAACAGAGCTACGGTCGAGCAGTTGAAGGGTCTGCCGAAGACGTACATGGACATTGGGGAGTTGGATCTGTTCAAGATTGAGGATATGGAGTACGCGACGAAGCTGGCCCAAGCGGATGTGCCGTTGGAATTCCATTTGTACCCTGGAGTGCCGCACGCGTTTGAAGGCATGGCGCCCAACATTGCGGTCAGTCAGCAGGCGAGGCTAAATCGAGTCAGGGTTATGAAGGACTTCTGAGCGTTGAGGGACGAATCTAGAGCTGAGCGAGAGATCGGGAGGAGCCAGACGATGCGCAAGGCCTGACCACGGCCATCATGAAGAACTTGGCATATGATCCTGACCTTTTGGACAGCATAGATGCGAGCAACGTATCGAAAGCGAATCTGAGATTGTTTGATGGTTACGCAGGTGTGGACTCGGACGTAGGGCTGAGGGTCACATCAAGCTCCGTTCTGTCGATCAGCTACAAGCAGACAGAAATCGCGAGATGCGTTTCACTTGTGTCTCCCGATCGATATTTTGCCTTGTAGGGCGGCTTGAGCTTCAGCGACGTTGTCAAGGATCTGTAATCAGTTTCATTGCAATTGAAGCATCTTTGAAGCACGGTCATTGCACAAAAAGCTCGACTGCGCGCTGTAACAAGCCTGATCCAGTGGATTCTTCAGGCTTGAGCGTGATTGACGAGCGTGCAGCAAGTCCATTGCGGGTATACGAGGTCATTGGAATCAACCTTGCACGCTGGTCACTGTTCCTGCATCCCGTCTGCTGCGCCGCAGGGCTCAGTTTACTCCACTATGACGCGCTAGTTGCATCTTCACATAGCAGCGCTTCTTGACAAGTCGTGCAATTTATAGGCTTACTTGAAGAGCATCTTCCCGGCGAAAGTTCAGTCTCACGAACACTACTTTCTCACTCTCGTTGCAACGAAGTAGAACTCCTCGAATCTTACAGTCATGGGTGTAAGTTGTTCCCGAGGATTGCCCCTCATTCCATGGGCATACCCCGCCACACAAGGCACACTGCGAGTCGTTCTTGGAATTCCCGCTGATGACGCGTAACAGTTGGCATCGAAGTTGGCCGCCTCCCAAGGTGCACCCTATCCAGGCGGTCCTGGCGCTGGTGGTCCTCCCCCGAATCTGCAAGCTGGACAGCCTCAAGGAGGTCAGCCTGGTGGCTATGTAAGTCATGGTCCGATGATGAACCAAGCATTGTCTAAACATCCGCGTTAGCCGGGTCAACAGCAACAGTATCAACCCTACCCAGGCAGTGGTCCTGGTCAGCAACGTCCTGTAAGTTTATCAAGTGACAGGTGCTGCTGGAGCACCGCCCCTACCCTAGCGAATCCTTCAGCCACAATTGTGAATCTTTGCTGCGGTGAATTTATGTCGCATGTGTGACGTCGATTGCCGGATTCACCTCGAAGTCAAGTCGCTCTTGCCACGGTTTGTCGATAATCTCCACGCCACAAACGCAGCACTCTGAAGTACGCCTACGACCGCTCAGACTTCCTACATTCTCTCGCAAGAAGTTCTAAGCATTCTTCGGTATCCATATTCATGAGCAAGTTCTCGAGATTAGCACAAGCCGCGCCAGGCGGAAGCGCACCATATCCAAGCGCACCTTCCCAACAACCACAACAACCATCGCAGCCGCCATGGTCGCCGAACTCGATTTCAGCATATCCTCAAGGTCCCCCAGTCCCACCTCGACCGAGCGCATCTCCTCAGCCTGGGTATCAGCAACCACAGCAGAACATGTACGGCGGTCAGCAACAGGGCTACCAGCCGCAACAGCAGGGTTATAACCAGCAATCACAGTATGGTCAGCAGCCACAATACGGCCAACAGCAAGGCTACGGGTCACCATATCCTAATTCACCACAACCCGCATATCAATCCCATAATTCGCAATACCCAGGCCAAGGAAGGCCGCCGCAGCAATCGCAATATCCTGGCCAACAATCATATCAGCAGCAGAACTATGTTCGTGTTTCGCGCGTTTGCTTCATACCGTGACGAAAGATTTGTACTGACTTAACTTTTCGTAGGGCCAAGGTCCTCCCGGTGGCCAAGGGTACCCAGGTGGCCCGCCACAAGGTGGTCCCCAAGGTGGGTATGGCGGCCCTCCGCAGCAGGGTGGTCCGCAGGGTGGCTACGGTGGTCCCCCACAAGGTGGTGCCCCTCCAGCTGGCAACGCTGGTGCATACAAGCAGTTGATGGAAGCCGCTGTGCGCGAGAAGGGCCTTCAAGCATTCTACCCTCCTGGCTCGCCTGCACTTGATCAGATCGCATCCAGAGCGCCTCAACAGGTCGCGCAGCTCGCATCACAATGGCGTATCAACAGTGAGATTGCATCCGATATCGTCAAGCTCGCCCTGTACGACGTTATCCTTTACATCGACGACAGTGGCTCCATGGCATTCGAGGAGAATGGTGAGCGGATTGATGATCTGAAGCTGATCCTCGGTCGCGTTGCCTTCGCCACTTCACTGTTCGACGAAGATGGTATTCAGATTCGGTTCATGAACTCTCCCGAGCAGGGCAACGGCATCAGAAATGAACAACAGGTCAACCAGATGGTCGCCAACACTAAGTTCTCTGGCCTGACTCCGATGGGTCGGGAGTTGCAGAACAAAATCCTTGGTCCACTAGTGCTGCAGTCTGCCCGTAACGGTCAACTCCGCAAACCCATTCTCATCATCACAATTACCGACGGCCAGCCGACGGGCGAGTCACCATCGGACGTTGCTAAGATCATCAAGAACGCCAGCATGGAGCTGGAGAGATCTCGCTTTGGCAAAGGCGCTCTGGCATTCCAGTTTGCCCAGGTCGGAAACGATCTCAAAGCTCGGGAATTTCTGAGCAAGCTCGATGAGGAGCCGACGATTGGTGATATCATTGATTGCACATCAAGTAAGTCTAGATAGCGAGAATGCACGTGGAAGACGAGGCTAACAAAGATCAGACTACGAAGTCGAGGCTGACGAGATGTCACGCGCCAATCCTCCTGTTAATCTCACACCTGAGTTGTGGCTCATCAAGCTTCTCCTCGGCGCGATCGACTCCTCATACGACTCCAAGGACGAGAAGAGTAATGCTCCGCGTCCTCCTCAGCAAGGTGGATACGGCGGGCCCCCACAAGGCGGTTATGGCGGTCCTCCCCAGCAAGGCGGATACGGTGGTCCTCCTCAGGGTGGATATGGTGGCCAGCAGGGTGGCTATGGCGGTCCTCCTCAGCAAGGCGGATATGGCGGTCAACAGGGCGGCTACGGAGGTCCTCCTCAAGGTGGCTATGGTGGTCAACAAGGTGGTTACGGTGCTCCTCCGCCGCCCAGATATTGATATGCCTAGCTGCGGTTAAGCGGAGCACTTGGCCATGAGCCTTGATCCATCAAACCCTGAAGCCAGACACGGCATACAATGCAGGCCTTCAGATAGTCTTGGGTGCCCACATATGGACAGCGACCTAAGAACCCATTGCGGCAACACCACACGCAAAGTGAATACATATCCATAGCTTCTAATTTACGACATAGAGGCAGAAATCAAAGCACACCAGAGCACAGTCTCTTGCTTTGTGCTTTCTCTCACTTCATCATCATGCACGCTGATCAAATTTGCGTAGGTAGCCAGCATCATGAGGTGCAAGTATAGCACGAAGACATACCCCGGAGATAGCATCAATTTGTTCCGCCGGCTCAGCACGACTGCCTCGTTTCTGCCCGATTGCCTTGCCATCAAGACCCCATCGCCATCACCGATGATCTTGGTATCCTCCGTTGTCGCGTCCGGGTAACATCAGTACTTCGCGGCCATTGATCGCTTACTTCAAAAAGCGATCTCCGAAACGAAGACAACTTTTACACCACCGCTACTTCGAATTTGGCTGTCGATTGTCTCTCAGCGGGGCGGCCACGATGGCGCCTTACACATCTAGCCAGCGGGCTATGATAACACAGTTCTGCAGCTTTACCCAAGCGAAAGAGAGCATAGCGGCGAAACACCTGAAGAATCAAGATTGGAATGTCGAGAGAGCAATAGATGTGTAGGTCTCCTCCTTCGTCGTGTCACTAGTGGCGGTGTTTGCTTTGCCCATCGAATTCAATCTGCAGTGCAATCCCGTCGTTTGAGGATAGCTGGACCGATACGAGTGGCCTCGGGTGTGTGCCTCCAAGGGTGAGAACCCTGAGTCGGCAAAGGACTTGCACAGGCAGTGAGGAGATTCATTGAGTGCACCTTCACTTTGAATCCACTTCCCCCAAGATCTTCACATGAAAGGAACTGCCCTGGGTGTACCTGCCTGGCAACTGCAACTGTATTCGGAGAATCCGCAGCCTCTAAGGATTACGGAGACTCTGTTATTTATCACGCTACTCATCTACGCTACTCATCTACGCCAGTATTGCCGAGAAGTCTTACATCTCCAGACTATTGCTTCGACAACACCCCAAAAATGTCTTCCTCCAAAACACATCGCGTCAAAAAGCCAAAAGCGCCACCAAAGAAGATGGAGTTCGTTGCATGTCAGACAATGCCCGCGACCTTGCTAACCATATTGTACCCAGGTTCTACGGCAACATATCAGGAGATTCCCCCCTCTCGGTAGCCGTCAGCCAAGTCTTCGACAAATACCGAAGTGAGGACCCGCGTTCCCTGAGTCATCGCCCTTCTGACGATAGATTAGGTAAAGACCAAAAAGATACAATCACAATCGAAGACGCCATGCGCTACCTCAACGACCTCAACGTCGCCCTCGACGAGCCCGTCGTCCTCGCCCTTTCAGACTTCCTCTCCTGCCCCACCCTCGGCGAATTCACCCGCGAGAATTTTATCACGGGCTGGTCCGACGCCTCGAAAGAATCCTCCAAGCCCCTCGACACCCTCGCCAAGCAAGCCGCCTACCTCACCACTCTCCGCAAGCAACTCAAGACCGACCCCGTGTACTTCAAGAAGATCTACCGCGCGAGTTTCCAGTTCGCTAAGCCAGAAGGCCAGCGCTCTGTGCCGACTGATGCGGCGGTTGAGTTCTGGCGTATGTTTTTCCAGGCTTCTACTGGTGGGATTGATTGGAAGACGCCTACCTCGCCCAACACTCCGTGGTTGGATTTGTGGATTGAGTTCTACAACTCGCAGCACAAGCGGCCTGTCAACAAGGATTTGTGGAACATGGTTGGGGAGCTCATGCTGAAGACGATCGAGCGCGATGGCGAGAAGCTGGAGTGGTACAAAGAGGATGGTGCGTGGCCGATGGCGATCGATGAGTTTATTGCTTGGGCGAAGGAGCAGCGTGAGGAGATTGGTGCGGTTGCTACAGCTGAGACTGTGGGTGGCGGCACGGATGGTGCGAATGATGTGGAGATGACTTAGGTGATCATAAAGTTCCCTGGTATGACTATCTCCAGGGTTGTCAGATGTTCAAAGGTCAAGATACACCCTCGAGTCGCAGCCCTCCGGGGTCAACAGGAGCCTTGGTGATGGAAGACTTTTCGCATACGTGCGTCAATGAGATGCGAAGACGGCTCAATAAAGATTAGAATGAAGACTGACAATTTCATCCTCTCAAGTTCCTGTTGCTACCTTCGAGGCCGACTTCGAATCAGACTGAATTTACAGTCTACCCAGTGTGTCTGCTTAGTCCACAGCCCTGCTGAAGTCCTCCCTAGTGCGACTTGTTGTCCTTTCACATGGTGTGTTCGCGTCTAACCCTAGCTCCCGTCCGGCTCGAGCCACTTCGCTTCACAGACGGCTTGTCGCCATCAACCAACTGCTCCGCCAGATGCTCAGTGCCCTCCTCGCTAGCATCACCATCCGTAGGCACGACCGAGCTGCGACTTCGTCCATCAGCCAAGATCTTCACACCACGCACTTGATCCTCCTTCAATACCTGCGCAATCTCCCCACTGGCATGTCTCTTCTCCAAACTCGTCTTCGCCGTGGCCAGACTCAGTTCCGACTGCTCGATCTCGCGCTTCACCCAGGCGGACTCCTGAATGCGGACAAGGAGGGGTGACATGTAGGTGCTGCAGTACGAGGTCATCGTCATGAACCACTGACGGTATGCGGTGGGAAAGCCGTGGACAGCGGTTGTAAGGTCATTGATGCCGGAGGAGAAGGCAGAGCGGAAGTGGACGGAGCGGCGGATGTAGTGGAGGAAGTCAGAGTGGATGTAGGCGTCGTAGATCTGCGGGAGGAGTTTGATGAGGTTGAATTCGGTCATGGATGGGGCATTGAGGTACCTGTGAGTGGTCAGTCTCCATAATTGCCAGAAAAGTAAAAGCTCTGATAGGAAAGTGCCGCGTTTCGCTTACTTCGTGGTCAAAATGACTCGCTGACGATACACTGACCAGAGCGCAACATCTGTAGGAACAACGGCGAAGATGGCGAGCCCGGTGAGCCATGTTATGGTTGAGGTTTGGTCGTTACAGTTCTTCGCGGAAGTCTGCACCATCTTGACAAGTCTGGAAATTCCCTCATCAATCAACTTGCTTCCCTCATCGTCGGTCTCAGTATTCTCGAAGTTCTCGCGCAACAGGGCTCCGATTCGCACCATCTCAGAAGCCAAGCACCGCAAATATGACTTGGTAGCATCCGGGAGGTCGCTACGATCCACTTCACCTAAGTACTCTTTGTAAGGATTGGTCTGCGGAATGGGCTCTCTGAACATGAGATGCTTGAGTGGTGTTGTTCGGGCAGTGGAGTCAGTGATGCGGCTCTCGTCGTTGTCATTGTCATGATGAGAGGATGGCGACGATTCGACGGTGTCTGGTGCCGATTTTGTGTCTGGCGAAGTGCGACTGGTCGAGTCATCTTCGCTTGGTTTGGTAGCCGCCGTGCCCATCGCCGCGTCAATGGAGTCGAAGTTGATTTCTGGATACTTCAATGACACTGAAAGGAGCTCCTCCTGTGTCAGTATCAAAGGTGATGCACCTGGTGGTAAGGATGCCATGATGGGCAGCTGTTTCTGCGTGTCAGGGTCAGGGTTGGAGGTTCAATTCAGATGAAGCCGTTCGCAGGTGGATTGGATCATGGCAGGAAGTGTGTGATAAGGGATTTAGCAAGCTAGAGTGACAGGTGACCTGATGTTCTTTCCATGGTTGAGGCACAAATGGTGCAATTAGCAGTCACTACTTCATTGCTCTTTCCTGACCTAAGTGTCATCATGACCTTAATTTCTCCTGAGCAGCCGCTTTCCAGCATGTGGCAATTCACAGTCGAAGATATGCCAACTCAAACATGCGAGGCCTTGTCGTTGGAAAATGGGCAAGTCCATGATGATGTTGATAGAGGCCATGCAGTCGTCCGATGAGCTCAAGTCGTCAGAATGACTTCCGTCGCCAGGATAAACCGTGGGTTATTCTTCGCGCATTGACTAATTGGCACTCCACGGAGCAAAGAAAGTGACAACTTAAGTTTGGGCGATCCATTTACTGCGAGCGGTAGAGGTACAACAGGTAGAGACGAGGAGGATGATTGTCTTCCTGAGCCGGCTCAGGAAGACGCAGTGATGAAAATCACAAGACTCGTCCATGCTGTTATCAAGACAACGCCCCGAGTTGATCCCCACAAAGCTTACCTCAAGCATTTCGGCCAGTCCTCATCGATCTCCTGGACATCAGAACAAGTATTCCAGACTTGCTTCCATTTCTAAAGGAGTCCGATTTCGGACCACGCCAATCAGCTCGGCGGCCAGGCATTCGAACCGAAGTGTAGTCAGTGTTCCAGAACTAATTACCTATTGTAAGTATGTTGTCAGAAAATCCGCTCTGGGAGATGCTACATCGACAGAATGATCTCGTGGACTGTGCTCGATCTTGGATGTGCAAATTAACGTATACCATTGTAGTACAACCCCTAGCGCTGGCGAGGTATGCCGACGAAGGACCAGTCTTGTTCGAGGGCACTGCTTAGGCCATGATCAGCAGATCTCGTGGAACCATTCCCAAGATCCTCTCCGAAGCCGTCTGCCACTGTTCCAGCCTCTTGTTCAGTTTCAGTCTTAACGTCAGATGTGTCTGGTACAGGAGGGTTGGCAGGACTCGCAGCAGTATCACTGCCGAATAAGGCCTCGGCCACAAGATCGTCCTGACTTCTTGCCGTGTCTTTGGGCTTCTGCCAATCAGGTGGCGGTTTCAGGTCGTCATCGTCGCCAGGCAGCGACGTATCAACGACATGGTTACCAATTCTTTGCAGGGTGTGCTTGATGATTGTTTGCACCCATTTGTAGAAGAAGTAAAATGCTGAGGTTATGCCAATGACGACCGCGATCCAGCTGACATTAACGGCTCGATCACGGCCAGTGGTCGCGGCGCCTGCTCTGCGTGTACCAGCGAAGCCCGTCTGCCTTATGTTGAGGTAGTTGAAAGGGTTCAGTAACATCGTCTTAATGAACCCGACCAAGCCCATGGAGATCATGCCTTTTGTGAAATGAAGGCTCCATCCAGAGATGCTGCTTGAGCGTGTCATGACGTCGACCTCCGACCAGTATGGCTCGTTGCCAACGATTGTGTCGTAGGGGTCAACATACAGATTGATGATAGGATCGGCGACAAACCCCAGGAGAAACATGAAGAGGATCATGACAAACACGGTAAGCACGCTGGCAAAGAGCTTGTTGCCGAGATAGCGCTGGAATGAGAGCTTCTGGAAGTTGAATTGATAGCCGCAAGTTGGACACTTCCATAACGACCCTGGGCGCACTCCCTCTGTTCTTGATCGCTGTAGACACAGCTCGTGTATGTATCGCATTGATCCCTGACACTTGCACGGCCGGATGAGTCGCCCATACTCGTCATCATTGCTGTATTCTGCCACTGGTCTTTGATATCTCAGAGGTATGCCGGGAGGATACATAGTGACTTTGGGCACCACATCTTCCCTACATATTCGGCACATGCGTGTAGGATATGCCCAGCCAGGATATTGGTCGACAGGGACAGATCCAGAGTCGTCAGGCGCAGTGGTTGGCGTTGGTTGCGGATCGGTCTCTGCTGCATCTTCCTCGAATGCTCCTGGTACGGACTCTTCGTCGACAGTAGCCATATCGCAGATATGACGAGCAACTCTATTCCAAAACAGTCCTTTGGTAGGCGCTGGGACCAAGGATGCTTTGTATGCCGGCTTCAGAAGCCCTCGCTGCAGGAATAGCGGTGGTCGTAGACAGTCACTGTCGAGTGAAATTGAGATGCGCCGAATTCGAGCCGGATCGTCGCAGCTCTCGTCGACTTCGACGAAGCAGCGACCCCATCAGATCTTTCACGACGCTAATTGTACCGACGCATGAACGTGGTGACAGGTGGTCAAAGCAGCGGCACGTGTAGCGTCGCTTTGAGAAACGAGGGCGCCTTGTCCCAGACAGCCATGCAGTTCTGAGGCAGCGAGTACGGAGCACCATACGAGCCAAAAGCTTCTCCAATCGGAGTCGCGTACGCGCATGGAAAGTGCTGCCTCAGAGCCATCATTGACGATGAGCCCGCTGAAATCCCCGACTGTCTCCTGCAATCACCGTCCCTTTCAGCATTATCCCTTTGCTGACCTGCCACATCTCCTAACATGGCCGACCGATACTCGTTCTCCCTCACGACTTTCTCCCCAAGGTATGCATCCGAGAAGACGGTATGGGGAAATAGTAGCTAACGACTTGTCAGCGGCAAGCTTGTACAGATCGGTATGTGGCTATCTTTCTAAGTGCGCCGGAGTCCACGCTGACCCTGTCGCAGAATATGCTCTGAACGCTGTGAATCAGGGAGTGACATCCCTGGGCATCAAAGCGACAAATGGCATCGTGCTTGCGACAGAGAAGAAATCATCATCACCCTTGATCGATGCTCCCTCATTATCCAAAGTCTCTCTTATCACACCGAACATCGGCATGGTATATTCAGGAATGGGCCCGGACTACAGAGTGCTCGTCGACAAGGCGCGGAAAGTCAGTCATACGAACTACAAGCGAATCTACAACGAATACCCTCCCACTCGAATCCTCGTACAAGACGTCGCACGAGTAATGCAAGAAGCAACACAGAGCGGTGGCGTGCGGCCATATGGCGTTAGTCTACTGATTGCTGGTTGGGACGATGGCATTGAGCCAGAGACCGAGGAAGCCAAAGAGGGCGAGACAGAAGCCGAGAAGAAGCTTGCTTCAAGAAAGACCGGTGGCATCCTCAAAGGCGGTCCCAGTCTGTACCAAGTCGATCCTAGCGGCAGCTATTTCCCTTGGAAGGCTACTGCGATTGGCAAGAGCTCAACTTCGGCGAAAACGTTCCTCGAGAAGCGGTATAATGAGAACCTGGAGCTTGAGGTGCGGACATCCCATGTTGAAACGTGACGACAACTAACAGTGGCAGGACGCCATTCATATCGCACTACTAACGCTCAAGGAGACAATTGAGGGCGAAATGAACGGCGACACAGTAGACATCGCAGTGGTTGGCGATCCGTCGAACCACCTCCTCGGCTACGAAGGTGTGGATGGCGCAGTTGGCCCAAGATTCCGAAAACTCAGCAAAGAGGAGATCGAGGACTATCTGACGAATTTGTGATTCATCAAAATCGCATGCAGTCTGCAAGAAGCACACCCTGGAAGCATTGCAAGGCGTAGGTGGAGTCATATGTTGGGGAGCATGGACGGAAAATTTGCCAAGAACAAGGCTAACATTCCTGGTGATGTGTACACGGACCACCCTCGCCGCCTGAAACTTTTGAGCATTCCGTGTCGCCGGTGCAGCCCAACCCAACCTCGTCATCTTTGAGATGGCAAGACATACCGACACGCTGAGAATGCCCAGCGACAGGAGTGATAGATAGAATATATCATGACTCCCTTCGAAGCCATGCCCCTTTCCACCTGTCATCAACTTGCCGAAACATCGACTAATCAACAACTAACATGCACAGCTTCATATCAGCATCACTGTTATTCAATTTGGTCGCCGCTTCACCACTTTTGGTTCCCAGGCAAGCAGTCACAGACGCCATCGCCCCTCCAGCATCTCCACCACCATCCTGCAGCAACTCATACTCGGGCATCTTCGGCATTGCAGTGCAGAACCTCACAGCCAGTGACGACGGCAGCGGCTCTGCCAGACGCAGATGGGGTCCAGGTGGTCCAGGTGGCCCAGGTGGCTCTGGCGGTTGGGACGATGCTGATGGGTCGTGGGCAAGCCAGGCACGACCATCCTGTACCAGCACCCAGGTTGCAGCACCAACTGCCGCCCCGACCAGAAGATGCAGTTGTGAGGAGGATCCTCCGGCTCCAGCATCGACACCGCCCCCACCTCCGATCACTGTGGCTCAGATCGCGCAAATCGGAGATGGCCAAATTCAAGGTGGTCTGCACACCCTGACAATGATGCCGATCAATCAGATAGGGGACGGCCAGATCCAGAACCAACGCGTCACCTATGCTCCCGAGAACTACACTCCGCCCACAACGACAACATCACTTACCACTGGCGACGTCTCACCTGCCGCAACGAACACTGTCGACGCGACTATAGCGTCCCCCTCAGCTGATATGAGCACAGCTTCTGCCGTGCCCACAACTACGCCTTCACCATCCAGCACCTCCTCTAGCAACTCTACCAGCTCCGACACTGATGGCTACGATATGGTATCCTGCCGCAGCAACTCCTCTTTGCAGCTACACCTCTCTGACTCTATCTTAACCGATGCCCTTGGGAGAACAGGGTACATCGCAAGCAACTATCAGTTTCAGTTTGACGGTCCTCCGCAATCAGAGGCGATTTACACTTCTGGCTGGAGTGTGTGCTCGAACGGAACATTGGCCTTGGGCAACAGCACAGTCTTCTGGCAATGTCTCAGTGGAGACTTTTACAACCTGTACGATCGCAACTGGGCGGCTCAATGCTCCCCAGTTTCGTTGCGGATAGTACAATTCGTTGATTGTCCGACCGAGGACACAGGCAGTGGGAACGGTACGACTACCACTCGTAGGAAGAGGAGATCGCTTTGGGACATGCTTGACGACCTTGGACGACCTGCTATTGATTCAGGCACTATCGAACTAGGGAGAGGCACAGCTGCCCAGGCACTGGGGCTATGGAGCAGCTCATCTGCAGGCCGGCAACATATCGCCCGCAAGCAGCCAACACACGAGAAGAACGACTTCTATCGACCATGACAATCCGCATTTGACGACCATTCTGCATAGCGGTAGTATAGTATAGATCATTTGAATATCATAGACTACATAATGCTGTTCACCAATCAGACTTGTAATGTTCAGCCAGTGGCATACTCCACGCGTGATTATATTCTATCGTCTTCCAGAGTGCTGCGCCCTAGCCACCTCAACCAGTACAGGGTGTTAATTAACCGCTTATCAGCGGCCTGATCATACGCCTTAGCATCATTCTCTGTCGCACCATCGTCCCCGTAAGATCTGTCTGTTGGACTTGCCCGTCGGAGCCTCGCCTGTCAACGCCATTGTTCGTGCCGTCCCTACCAATCACAAGATTGACCATAATCAACAAGCTCCGTTAAGCGGAAGCTTGACCGCGCTAAGAGGTGGACTCTCGGAGTCAAGCTTTCTCGATTCGCTGATGCAAGAACGCTTGTGGCGTCGCATCAAAAGATCCGTCTCTCAACGTCATCTTATCGCCTACTTCCCCAGAATGTTGCAGTTAGGTTTGCTGTGATCGTTACCACGCGTATCGATCTGCATAGACAGATCGGAACGGCTGACCTCAGTATGCATTATCGCGTGCCGTCCAGGCCGTGTGACAACGGGCTACATGCATATGTGCTACAGCGAGCCGGGAAAGGCATCCATCTGGCTTCATTTGAGTTTAATGACGGTGGTCCATAGGCTATCAGCTTGAGAAAACAATGATAATGACTGCAGCGAGTTGGTCCCTGGTGGGAGCAAGTACCACTAGCGAGGAGTACCTTCCACAAGAAACACCTTCTATCAAAAGGCCATTCCGATCCTTCTTTCTTCAGGAATCGCACGGGTTCTGAGTAGAATATATCAACATCCTTTCTAAGACATATATCTGCTCAGCCATAGATCAATCTACAGAGGTATCCCCAAACAGCTACAGAGCTAAATCAGGCCACAATGGGTCTCTTTCGCAAAAAGTCCGACAGTAGTTCGGTCACGGCCACCGATGGTGACAATCGACATCAGGCTCTGGATCACGATGAGAAAAAGATTGAATCTAAGCGCGGAAGTGATGGCCAATTCGGAAAACAAAGATCAGCGAGTATCTCTGAAGGCGAAGCCAAGTACAAACGTCTAAGTTGGAAGAAGCTTACGATCTGCCTAATCGTCGAGGCCATCGCTCTAGGAAGTCTCAGCATTCCCAGTGTCTTCGCTGAGACGGGCCTTGTCGCTGGTGTGATTCTTTGCGTTGGGCTTGGTCTTATCGCCATCTACACCTCCTACTTGGTGAGTGGCCTTACTGACCATGGTCGAAACCACGAGAAGAAACTAATGGCGTATCCAGGTTGGGCAAGTCAAGCTCAGGCACCCCGAAATTGAACATTACTCAGATGCCGTCGGATTGTGTTGGGGGCGTTTTGGCAAAGAATTAGCTGGTGTGATGTTTCTGCTTCTCCTCATCCTCCTTGTTGGTGGCCACACCCTCACTGGCACGATCGCCTTCATCCGCATCGTCAACAAGCCCACCCTCTGCGCTCTAATCTGGGGCGGTGTATCAGCAATCCTGCTCTACATTCTTGCCTTGCCGCCATCCTTCGCAGAATTCGCGATCCTCGGCTATATCGACTTCGCCAGCATCATCATCGCAATCGGAATCACCATCGTCGCAACTGGTGTTTCCGCCAGCCAAAGCCCAGGCGGCCTCAGCGCTGTCGAATGGTCAGTTTGGCCACCCGAGGGTGTTACCTTCGCGAGCGCTTTCCTTTCGTGTACGAACATCATATTCGCCTACAGCTTCGCCGTGTGTCAATTCAGCTTCATGTCCGAGATGCACACGCCCAAGGACTACGTCAAGTCCATCTGGGCACTCGGTCTCATCGAGATCTTCATCTACACTCTTACCGGCGCCCTGGTCTATGTCTTTGTCGGCAACGAAGTCGAAAGCCCAGCGATACTATCAGCAGGCTTCACCGTCTCGCGCGTAGCATTCGGGATCGCACTTCCGGTCATCTTCATCTCGGGCAGCATCAACACTACTGTCGCCTGCCGCTACCTGATCCACCGCATCTTCCCCAAGGACAACGCAATCCGCTACACCAACACGCCAATGGGCTGGATCGTCTGGGCATCATTCTGCCTGATCGCAACGGTCATCGCGTGGGTCATCGCCGAAGCAGTTCCCTTCTTCAACGACCTTCTTGGGTTGATCTCCAGTTTGTTCATTAGCGGGTTCAGCTTCTACTTCCCGGCACTCTTCTGGTTCTGTCTACTCAAGGAGGGGAAGTGGAATCATGGATGGAAGAACATCTGTCTGAGCATTATCAACGCCTCTATCTTTGTCATGGGCGTGGCGATCTTGGGATGCGGCGCGTACGCATCTGCGAAAGACATTGCGGATAGGTATGCCAGCAAGAAAGTAGGCAGTCCATTCGGGTGCAGTTCGGAGCAGTATATGTCTTGATGAGGCGAGAGACGATGGACAAAGATGATTTCACAGTCGTGATTTAGGGATTTTTGGGATATTGGAATCAACGTAATGGCGCTACACGGCGAGTCTGCTGCCGCGGGCTCTGGATTGTCTCCTAGCTAGGTGCAAGGTTGAAGAATTGTTCATGTGCATGGTCAATGACTAGTCTATGCCGGAATCGCTAGGCTATGAACGAATACTCGGTACAAGGAAGATGGCTGTGCGAATACATCACAAACACAGCCATCGTTTCCACACGTCTTGTGTCAATGCTTTCCTAAGCTGTCTGTGGTCCCGGGATCAGACATCGCTCTGGAAAGTCGAAGAATCCTGAGGCGCTGATCGCTCTGGCGCGATGGACCTCGGGTCGCTTGTTAGTATGACCATCTCCCCCAGATGTGCTCTCCGCTCCCTGTTCGATCGTTTCGTCGTCCATATTGGAAAAACCGCATTACCGCTGTAGACGGGCACCGTGGAGTTGCACCAATCTCTGGAAACATCGGCGTCCCCCCCTTCACTGTAGGCTCGCGGCACCGGCGACCTGCCCACAAGACGAACATGCCTAAGCGTTCATGTACGCCAGCTCCTCATCCTCGTCAGACTTCTTGCGCTGGAAGTGGTTTGGCCGTGGAGCGTCGCGCTTCGTAAGGAGAGTATCCGCACTGCCCAGCTGCTGGTAGAAATCAATCACCTTCGGATGCACCATGACTTTCCTGGGGTCAAAGCGCTTCACCTCGAGACCATCCTGGCTGGTGGCTCTAGACAGAGCGACGTATGCCTGGCCACGCTCGAAGACCTTTCCCAGATCGACCTTCACACGGCTCAGTGTCTGACCTTGCGCCTTATGGATCGACAAAGCCCAAGCAAGAATCAAGGGGACCTGTGATCTCTTCGCTGTGATCTCGCCTTGCTGGTTCTCGGTCTTCCATTCCTCGGGCTGACACAGCAATGATCTGTAGGTACCGTCTGGCAAGGCGAATCTGACCATGGGCCAGTACATGCCTTGCTGTGAGTCGACAGGGCCCTGTTTGAGACGCGCCTGCTTGATCTTGGCTCGTGCAGCAGCCTTGCCCTCGTCGTCACTCCCATTGTCAGGCTCCTGGGCTTTCAAGAAGGTCTCCTCGTCGTCCTTGTACGTGGCGAAAGAGCCCTCGTCCATGAAGGCCATAACTTTCCCTAGCGATCCGTTGACCAACGCATTGTCAATGTTCTTGATCAGCATAACTTGAGCGCCTTTCTTGAGAATCAATTTCTGAGGAGCCATAAAGTTGGCCAGCATTTTGTTCCGCACATTAAGATCGGACACTCCGCTGTCAACCGCATCGAAGACCATGTCCCGACCAGACAGATTTCTCATACGATTAGCGTTGGCGCCATCGACTTCCATTCGAGTAGGGAATCTGTAAATGATCAGTTTAGTCGCCGCGCAGATACAAGGGCACTCACAGCTCAGTGGCCTCCATCTCATCCTCAAACTTCAGAGGCCGAGACAGACGCTGAAAGTTTGCTACCGTAGCTGGGCTGATCTTGCCGAGACGCATTTCGTTTAGCATTTCAGCGAAGACAGGATCCTTCTGACGAAACACATGCGTAAGCAGGATCGTGTGTTCAATGCAAGTCGTCCATGTTGAGGCATCAAACGCGAACTTGGCCACAGTGTTCTTCTCCGGCACGGGCGGGAGCTGGAAGAAATCACCAGTGACCACAAGCTGAATACCACCAAATGGTCGTCCATTGTTACGTATCATGCGGGCGATCTGTTCGAGCTTGTCGAATAAGTCCCCATCGACCATTGAGATTTCATCGACGACCAGGACTTTAGTGCGCAACCATTTTTGTCGGGTTTTGGCATTGCGCTTGATTTTCTTGACAAGTTCTGGAACAGGCTCTTTGCCGAGACCGATGCCAGCCCAGCTGTGCAGTGTCTGACCCTCAATGACACAGGCCGCGAGACCCGTCGAAGCCGTGATGGCGAGGCGATCAACATCTTTGCGGAATTTATTTCGAAACTGGGCAATGATCGATCGCATGAGAACTGACTTGCCTGTGCCGGCAGAACCTGTGAAGAAGACGCTCTTGCCGTCAGTGATGACGGCTTTGGATACAGTCTGCTGCTCCGGGCTCAACATTTCTTTCGTGATGGTCGTGAATGGTCTAGGTTCAGTCTTGGTCGAGACGGCCACCTGGACTCGATTTTGCTTCCGAAACTCCTTCTGCTCGTCCTTGACTTCTGAGGCTGACATATTCCAGGCATAGCGCACGTTCTCCTTATTCTCTGGTAATATGGGTTTGATTTCCTCGTCTACTTTGTTGCCCCATGGCAGCTTCTTGCGTTTGTGTGGGCGATCTAGTTTTGGCGACGGTGGTGGTGGCGGTCGGGATGGGGCTTCGAAGTGGGCGGCGGGAGAAGACGACCATGGCACGGGTGCACTGCTGGCCGGGTGTTTGGGCACGGACGAGGCACTGCCTTGCTGCGATAGATCTGGATAGACCACAGGGTCCACGCGAGGATAGCGAACCTCAGGCTTCTGTGTGATTGTTTCTGAAAAATCAACGACATCATCGAAGTCATTTTCGTCGAACTGGACAAGATCATGTAGACCGCCAAGACTGCTGTTCGTGCTCATACTGCGATCAAACTTCCGCTTAGTCGGTGGCTGACTCTGAATGTTGGTGTTGTGTTGCTTGAAGGGTACCCTGCTGCTCACGGGCTTGTTGGCAGCATGAGTATTAACGGCTCGGTGGAACATCGTGGCGTCCACGAAGGCGCGAGGAGTCCTCAGCGCAGCATATGGTGACGCGAACCGTAGTGTCAGAGTAAGGCTAGGCATACAATGGAAGGCCACTCGGTCGCGCTTGTAGTGTTGGGCGTTTCGAGATTGCGACCGACTGAGCAACACTTGCGGGTCGCGCTTTACAGACTCAACTCGCGTCGAGATTTCGAAGTCGCGTTTGCAACCCTAACCCTGAAATCTTCTGGCCTAGTCTTGCGGCCGCTTTCTCCCAAGCTGCCAAGGTTCCCATGCCCTTTGACGTTCCTGCTCCATTTCACGCCGGCTAGGCCACCCTCAGGTCAGCGAGACTGATAGTAGGTGTCCCGCGCGCAGCAACACTCAATGTTAAGCAGTATCGCGACGATCAATGTGCTCCAATCTTATGCAATTTACAGCGTCGCTGATGCTTTTCCCGTTGAGGCGACCAAGCCCCGAGCTAAAGTTGTCCTCGGTTATACTGTAGACTCCAACGAATGAGGTCCAGGCGGTCCTCCCATACTCTGCGACGAATATATGTGAGTATGAGCCGCTGAAGCCTTTGAAGCGGTGCTACGATAGTCACGTTGTGAAATCTGATGCGTCGTTTCGACGAACGCGATGCCTCTACCTAGCTCAGGAACGTATCCCCTCTCGCATAAAGATGTTGTCAGCTTCACTCTTGACGAACCTTCTTATGACAACAACAGACCCGTTCTGATTGACCCATCGGACACTTCTAACTATTATACCCACGCCTCAGCACGCAAATTGGTCCGACAGCTCATTGCGGGCTTGCGGGCTGCAGGTCTCCGACATGGCGATGCAGTTTGCGTACACAGCTTCAATTCGATTACATATCCACTCCTGGTCCTGGCCATCATAGGCGCCGGAGGTCTAAGCGTTGGCACCAACCCATCCTATACGCGTCATGAGTTGTCCCATGCTATCAAAGTCGCTAACGTCAAGTTCGTCTTCGCGGAGCCGGAGATCATGGACAACATGTTGATCGCGCTCAAGGACAATGGAGTCGATGTAGGTCAGCGGTTCTTCGTTTTCGATGCTGTTCCAGGACAGCAAGTGCCATCTGACAAGGCCTTGAAATCGTGGCGCGGCTTGCTAGACCACGGAGAAGCGGACTGGATTCGTTTCGACGATGCGCAGACCGCGAAAGACACCGTGGCACAGCTATACTACACGTCTGGGACCACGGGTCTGCCCAAATGCGCCCAGACCACGCACCAGAACCTCGTGGCTGAACACCAACTGTTTTACGAAGCACATCCGAGAAGTTACAGGTATCGGGTGATCTTATGTATGCCATTCTTCCACGTCGGTATACTTCCACAGGTGCTGGTCAGTGCACTGAAAGAGGGCAGAGAAGCATATGTGATGCGACGTTTCGAGCTCGAAAGTTTTTTGCGGTACACAAGCCGCTATCAGATCACAGAATACTTCATGGTCCCACCAATGGTCGTGAGTATCGTCATGTCAGGCTTAGCTGACGAGAACTCGAAGACCTACAAGCCTGAATTCAGCATGAGATCAGTTCGGAATGGCACAGTTGGAGCTGCACCTCTTGACGGCGCTACACAAAAACGTTTCCAGGCACTCCTTGCCCCTGGTGCTACGTTTGGTCAAGTTTGGGGCATGACTGAGACAACTTCCATGGCCGCTATCGTGCCGTGGGATGTGTCGCGGAAGCAGTCCGCTGGTGAGATGGACGAGGCGTGGGTACAGTCGGTCGAAACTTGCCACTTATCGAGATGAAGTTGATCGACGAGGCTGGCATTGACGTGACAGCTAGTGGACGAGGCGAGCTTGCGGTTAAAGGTCCTACAATCGTCAAGGGCTACTACCAGAATGAGAAGGCAACCAGGGAGAGTTGGACCGAAGACGGATTTTTCAAGACAGGCGATGTCCTCCGGTACGATCACAAGACACGACTTCTCTATGTTCTCGAACGCGTGAAGGAGCTCATCAAAGTTCGCGGTTTTCAGGTCGCGCCAGCAGAGTTGGAAGGCGTGCTCCTGGAACATAGAGACATCACAGACGCCGCTGTAATAGGGAAGAAGGTGGATGATAATGTGGAACTGCCGAAAGCATTCGTTGTTCGGAGACCTGGGTCAACTTTGAACGAGTCAGAGATACATGCGCATATGAAGGAGAGGCTCGCTCGATACAAGCAACTAGAAGGAGGAATCTCGTTCTGTGAGAGCATCCCTAAGCTACCGTCTGGCAAGATTCTCAAACGAGTCCTGCGCGAGGCGGAGAAGGGGGGCCGTAGCATCAAGTTGTAGAGTAGAAGGCAGCGTCCCTATTGACGCTTAGTATACCTCCAGACACACGATGACATACGGCCACATAACCGTATCACTGATTGCCTTAGCGGCTCAACGGAGGTCTTGGCAAGGCGTTAAGGGCAATTTAAATCTTCGAAAGTTGCCTTTTCTCCATGCCGGCCTACAACGCGCACAGCTCATCAAATTTGTAGCCCGTCACTTCGGACAGGTAGAAGATCGGACTCTCACACAGCAGATGCAGCGAAGCTTGGCCCGGAGTCAATCTTTACGAACCAGTCGTATAGACATAACTGGCATAAACTCCCTCACACTTTTTCGCTCCACAAGAGATGAACATGAACGCGTGAAAGAAAAGAAATTAGGCGCGCAACCAAAATACTTGCAGTCCATCTTAAGAGCTTTGGAGAACGGATCTCATGCAGACTCGTTGACGAAGCCGGTATTGGGCCGCCCGCCAGCACAGCAACTTAGATACTGGGGAAAGCGCCGCGAACTCTTGGTTGCCCGGATCGACCGTTTGGCCTTGGAGCAGTCACGCGCCAGTACGGAGCTGGCCTTGGAGCGCCGTCGACTATTCGGTAGCATCGAGACTCTCTTGAATGTCTCCGTGCACCAAGCGCAGATCCTTCGGAATATCATCGCGCTCGTATCGGACAGCACGCACCAGGGGAGATCTAAGTGGGGATCTAAGAATCAGGCATGGTCGGCGAATAACGACATCTGGAAAAACTTTCTCGGGAGAATTGCGCGACTTCGACAAAAGTCAAAGAGTAGGCGGCAAGCAGACCGGGCACTTTCGCAGAGGCACACGAATCTGAAAGCAGCGTTGCATGAACTTGACAGGCAGCTTGGAGAAGTCTATGATTCCCAGAAGAAATTCTTCCCACCTGGCTTCCCATCTTCAGAGGTAGTGGCTCAAAGACTTAGCCTGACGATGAAGAGGGATCGAGAGGCGGTCGAGACCAACGGCAAGAATGTACAGAAGCGTAGGAAGTTAAGCTCGAAGTTCACGCCAACGCTTGCGGAATGCGGCCACAAGGACTTGCTCGACATCGAGGCCAAAGGTCTGATAAGTCGCCCTCGCCCGACCGATGCACCGTCAGTCGAGCTGGAAACTTCTCATGGCGAAGTGAGGCCCGACACAGGAAGGCGACGAGGTCAAGAACGGCAAGTATTTGAGGTCTACGTTGAAGAGCTGTCAAGCACGGGCGACGGCCTCGCTCGCCATCCAGCACGCGATCATGTCTTCGCGATACCATTTGCTCTTCCGGGAGATCGAGTCAACATCAAAGCTTTCGAGCCCTCGGAGGAAGACATCTGGTCCAACGCTGACTTCGTGGAGGCTATCGAACCGTCCGAACTGCGAGCTGGAACCAAACCCAAGTGCAAATACTTTGCTCAATGCGGCGGATGCCAGTTCCAGATGATCTCTTACGATGAGCAACTCAAGTACAAGAAGACTGTTGTGGAAAACGCTTTCCGATACTTCTCGGGTCTCGATCCGGAGCAGGTGCCTCCGATAGGCGACACCGGCGCGTCGCCTCTCCAGTATGGCTATCGAACGAAGCTGACGCCCCATTTCGACGGGCCTCGGAAAGGCGAGAGGCTCAGCGTCGATAAGCCCCCACCGATAGGATTTATGCGCAAGGGTTTCAGGCAGACCATGGACATCGAAAGCTGTCCGATCGCCACAGATATCGTCCAAGATGGCCTCCGCCACGAAAGGTCCAAGACTATCAAGAAAATCGACACCTACAAGCGTGGGGCAACAATACTGCTACGCGAAACAACGGATCGCACCTTCGACAAGGGTGAGTCTAATGGAGGAGGTAACGCAGACTCTGTCTTCGCGAAGACTGACTCGCCATTCCCGGGAGGTGCTCTCGAGCTCGGAAGCTTGCCGCTTCAGTCCACATCCCAATCTCAGCCACCACACATCCCCGAGATCGTGAACAACTACGTCTACAAGCCCACCACCGACCCATCCGCCCCACCAACAACAATTCGCGAAAAGAAACTCTACACAACCGAAAACGACACCTTCGCAACAGAGCACATCGGCAGCTACATCTTCAAACCCGCGCCGGCTCCTTCTTCCAGAACAATAACTCCATCCTGCCCTCGTTCCTGTCCTACGTCCGCAGCAAAATTCTCCCTGTCCAACCAGACCCAACCCAACCAATCAAATACCTCCTCGACGCCTACTGCGGCTCGGGCCTCTTCGCTATCACCTTGTCCCCTCTCTTCACCTCTGTGCTCGGCATCGAGCTCGATCCCTGGGGCGTCACCTCGGCACGAGAGAACGCGAGGCTCAACGGTGTAGAGCACGCGGGCTTTATTGAGGCTGATGCTGCGGCGCTGTTCCAGGATGTGCCGTACCCGGCTGAGAATACTGTGTTGGTGATTGATCCGCCTAGGAAGGGGTGTAGTACGGATTTTCTGAAGCAGTTGTTGAGGTACGGGCCGGCAAGGGTGGTGTATGTTAGTTGCAATGTGGGGAGTCAGGCGAGGGATGTGGGTTGTTTGGTCAGGGGTTGGTGTGGGGAGGATTGGTGGAAGGAGGTGGAAGGACGGGAGGATGAGGGGAAGGAGGTTGGGAGCTTTAGGTATGAGATTGAGGAGTTGAGAGGATTCGATTTCTTCCCGCAGACGAGTCATGTGGAAGGGTTGTGTGTGCTGAGGAGGGTGGTGAATGAGGCTTGGAAGGAGCCTGAGAACGAGCCGGAGCAGGAGCAACCTGAGAAGCAGCTTGAGTGACTGTTCGGTCGAGCGACTTGCTGAAATCTTGGGGTACGCGGTCAGTCAGAGCTTGTCTCATCTGTTAGTGATCAGAATTGATCGAGTCTTTGGTGTATGAAGCTTTTCTTGAGTCTTATCAATGTCGCTAAGTTGGAGCAGCCCTTCATCTACACTTCTTCTGCGCGAGCACCTGGTGAAGGCACCGAACAATGCGTGAGCAACGTTACGTGCTACCAGGTCCTCCCAGCAAGGCAAACCTCCGCACGATACTCGGTCCGACCTCGTCGTATTCGGCTTTCGTATGGCAGTAGCTTCTGAACTCTGGCGTCTGACCCAAAAGACTGCCTCCGAACCACGGACCGTGACGCTGACGCTTGTGTGTCACGACTGATACGTCAAGACCTCCACTCCTTGCTCCACCACTGCGCGCTTCTGATGCTCGTATCCTGGCGTCGACCAGATGTCTAATATCACGCTGTAATCGGCGACCGAAGTCTTTGTAAAGAGTCGAACCGCCAGAAAGAACAATGTTCTTGTATAGTCCTCTTCGAACATCAATTGGTGAGGATTGGATGACACCGTCGACGACTGTTGGTAGAGGCGTCAGGAAGTCGGAGGAGTAGATTTCGGGATTGAAGAATATTTCGGGTGCCAGGAATCGTTCGTAGCCTACATCGATCTGTACTGATCTGCCGTTAGGCGAGGTGACGGTGTGCTTGAGAAATCGCTCTGGCTCGCGGTCGTATCTGGAGAATTCCTTCACAATGTCAGGACAGACATAGCAGTACTCTTCCTTGATCTTTTCGGACGTCTTCAAGCTGCTGTCGGGCTCTCCTCGATCTCGCAGCAGGCTCTGCACGAAATATGTGATATCTCGACCAGCGATAGGTATGCTCTTAATCGAAGATCCAATAACGTAACCTTCCGCGACAGGAATAACATGGGTCACACCGTCTCCAGAGTCAATGACCGTCCCTGTCAGTGATCGATCTGTTACTTTTGACGACGTCCATGAAGCGGCGAGGGCCAGAACAGCTTGTACAGCGATGTAGAGACCTGCGCAATTGAAGGACTCGAACATAATCTCGGCGGTGTTTTCGCGATTTTCTGGAGGATTCAGCGGCTGCTTCAGGTCAGTAAATGGTCACAAGATTGCCCATGGAAACGCACAGGCTCGGTGAGCAGGAAGTAGTGGTCCTCCGGCTCGACCCTTAGGTACTTGAAAATTGAATTGGACCAGAAGCGCTCCATGTCGTCCCAGTTCTCGACTTGGCCATGTCTTACTGGATAGCGGATGCCATACCCAGGGTTGTTGCCTGCGACCAGTGCTTCATCACCAATAAAGAAGTCCAGGTCCTCCGTGCCTCTCTTAGCAGCCACATTTGAACCCTGTGCACCGCCTGTCAAAAACGATGGCTTGTTCGGGGCTGCTGGTCTGCCTGATCCTGTGCTTGTGCCGCCGGCGCCGGACTTCGAGGCGATCGCAGTAGGAAAGACGAAGGAGGGAGCATCGTTGCCGGCGAAACCTGGAACCACGGGTCAGGCGGATTCGCTGGGCGCGGTGGAACTATACATACCCAGCTTCGAGAATCCAGTACCGCTACAGACAACGTTAGTCACAAAGTATGTTGAGGACAGGGCGGCTCGTACTTGTCCATGACAACGGCTGGAGTTTGGGTCGCCATATTGAGATGCGGGATGTGTGCGGCGCTCAGGTGTGATGAGATCGAAGAGATTTGAGGGAGGACGACCGGTGTTTCACGTATCCATGCGCCTGATGAGCTCCGGTCTCCCTCGACGTTAACGAGCTTCACACAAACTGTGGGTTCGAGTAGGCAGCATCAATGCCGCTGGACGTCGTTAGAAGGCTGACTTACGAGTACAGCCCACCAAGCCCGGAAGCCGGCCAAATGCTGGACAGCCCGGAGTTATTTGCTTAACACCACCACAAACTCTCCAGCCAAGACGCTAGTGATAGATCATCCAAAGTTCTGAACCTCGCTGTCGCTCCTTCTGATTGTGTCCTGCTTTCACAGAAATGGTGATCAGATCAAAGGAAAGCAAAGAAGCATGTGAAGGTAGGAGGGCGTAAGCAGTGGTGATGAGCGTAGCAGAGCAAAGGGCAGGAGCCAAGACCCACCTGGATCAGTGACTGCTGTTTGGGAATTGCCAGTCCTCAGCGATGGGACTTTTCTCACATTCATCTTGCCTTTGCCTTCCCTTCCACATAGGCTGCTGGTATTAATCAGACGCATCAACTCGAAAGCGGGCCCTCCTCGCTCTTTGTATCTTTGGTTCCGCAAGCACTCTTTTCAAGATATCGATTCTATGGTCCGCTTGTGGTAGATCAATAACCAGTCACTATCAGAGAATCAACACATTCATGTCACCCTCCTCGCTAGCAGCATACCCGGTCCTCAATGCCTCCCCGCCATAAGGTCCCGGAGGGTGGCGACCTCTGTGCCATCTTTGTCCACGCCGGAGCCGGCTTCCATAGCTTCAACAATGAACGGTCCCATCTAACTGCTTGCAACGATGCCGCTAAAGTTGCCATGGCCATACTCAAGAATGGTGGTGATGCAACCGAAGCTGTGGAGATGTGCATCAGAGTACTTGAAGATCGCGAGATCACGAACGCTGGCTACGGGAGCAATCTCAACATGAATGGCCACGTGGAGTGCGATGCAACAATGGTCGATCATTTGGGACGCAGTGGTGCCATTGGAGCTGCATCTCGTAACAAGCCCGCCTCCGAGCATAAATTTCATACTGATGTATGTACAGATATCAAGAACCCGATCACACTCGCCCACATCGTCCTCAAGGCGTCAACCAGACCGCTCTCATTGTCCCGAGTACCTCCAAACCTGATCGTTGGTGACGGTGCTGCGGACTTTGCTCACGAAAATGGCGTGTCAGTAGTGCCGCACGACTTCCTGATCTCTGACGAAGCTCGCAAGCGTTGGACAAAATGGAAGACAGATTTGGCTAATGTAGCTGCAAATGGAGGAGGGCCTGACAATGCTTCCGACATGGCGTCAAAATCGAGGACTGCTAGCATCGATTCGAATGTCCGTACACCTCCACACGCCGAAGTAAATCCTCTCGGTGCAATTCCAACGCCAACAAGGCCATTGGCCGCTTCTGCAGTAGATCTGCCATCAGAAGCGATGAATGCCAATGCCGGACACACCCCTCATCATACCAAGTTCCGAAGTTCGCAGACCTATGGCAGCACGCACGATCATGATCAAGAACACTACCTGTATGAAGACGAGGCGACAGACCTGGACTTTGGCAATCTGTCTCCATCCATGTCACCTACCATGTCCCCCATCGCCAAGAGGGCAAAGCTCAGCAGCTCTATGGATGGATCTGATACTGATCAGGGTCTTATGATGCATTCTATGAACCTCAGCTCCGACAGGAAATCCGATAAAGTTGTCCGACTGCAATATCTTACGGAAGAAGACGGTGACAACATCGTCGACACCGTTGGTGCGATCGCAGTAGATGCGTGGGGCAATATTGCTGGTGGCTCTTCTTCGGGTGGCATCGGCATGAAGCACAAAGGTCGATGTGGTCCAGCTGCACTCGTCGGAGTTGGCACGGCTGTCATTCCTCGTGATGAAGGAGACCTGACCATGTCGTCTGTTGCCACTGTTGTTAGCGGTACAGGCGAGCACATGGCCACAACCATGGCGGCCGCTTCCGCAGCAGAACGGATCTACTACTCCCACCGTCGAGTCAACGGAAGCTACGAAGACTGCACCGAAGATGAAGCACTGGAAGGCATGATCAACAACGAGTTCATCAATCATCCAGGTGTCCGTCACAGTCCTTGTACAGGCGCCATTGGTATTCTCGGCGTCAAGAAGAGCAAGGACGGTATCTACTTCTACTTTGCTCACAATACTGACTCTTTTGCCATCGCATCTATGCATAGCGAGGAGAGGAAGCCTGTCTGTGTCATGTCTCGCAACAACAAGTCGGGCTCACTCGCGCAGGGAGGTCGACTGTGCCGCAGCAAATACGCTCGGAAGTAGGAACAAGACCGAGCAGCCACACGGGCCTTCTTTGCAAAAGCTATGCAAGAAAGAATATCACGTCGACTAACCTACGAACTCCATAAGGCAGCAGGAGGATCCAGGGAGCCACTCCTCGAGAAGAACGACGAGACGAAGAATGTTGATACGCATACGCACCCGTGAACTTACGATACCCCTCTCGGCATCCAGCGTGTCGAGCGTGTACAGAGGATGGGTGTTTCGAGGTCTGATGCTCGTGAGTCACGGACAGAGCGTACGTCTAGCTGAACGACCGAGGCAGTCCAGCATTAGACACTGATGGCGTTATGGCTCATTGTCACGAAGCAAGACGACATTCATAGCTCTATTCGTAATAATGCCAATGGCTCTATTATTCGACTCCCATCGGAAAGTGATCTTCGTCTGAGCCATGAAAGCGTGCTGACGTTTGCTATCCGCATACCATATCTGCTTCCTCACCCAGGCACAGGTGTCCCGACTCTACTATTCCCTTCCCCACCCGCAAGCCCACTCCTCGCCCCAGCGACCTTCTTCTTCTTCTTTCTCCTCGCAACCACAATGGGCTTCCTCCCAACGCCCTCTCCCAACCCAAGCCGCGTCCCACACGTGAAACACTCATACGCTGGCTCCTGTTGCTTCCCCCCTGGCTCTCCTGGCGTTGGCGTAGACGGTCCCGGCTGCTCCTCCGCCAGCGGCGGCTCACAGAAGATGCTGAGACACACACTGCACACATATCCCAAGTCGATGACGCGACGGTGGCAGAAGCAGGCGGCGCGGAAGTCGATGTTGATTAGGGTCGGCGAGGTGAGGTGGGTGCGGACGAGTGGCGAGGGGAGAAGCGGGGAGAGGAGGAGTTGGAGGAGGGCGGATGAGGTTTGTGCTATTCGGGGTTGCTGAGAGCTGCTGCTGCTGCTGCCGGTAGGAGGGAAGGTGAAGGGTAGGTAAATGCCGTTTGTGGCGTCGGAGGCTTGTTGGAGGAAGACGGTGGAATTTGAGGATGAGATCGCGGGGGTGCCGGATTGGGTATCGGATGAGTTGGTGGGCGAGAACTTTGGAAGTGGGATGGCCAGGATGTCGATTGGGATGCTCAGGCGCTGGCAGGCAAAAATCGCGTTCATAACGGGGATATACTGGTGCGCGAGGTCGGTGGTTGGGGAGGCGGAGATGAGGAGAATACGAGATTGTAGGCGTGAGGGAGAGGATGTATCAGCTGTCTGCTGGGTAGTCGGATCAGTGGCAACGCCGACAATGGATTCGGAGTAGGCAATGGACTCCCGATTGATGTAGCTGAGAGCGAGGGTAAGGGCACCCGCGATCATGGTGGAAGTGCTGGATGAGGGATCCAGATCTGTTGGCGTCGTTTTATTCAGGAGCTCTGTCAGGGAATTGAGGAGTGCAGTCTCTATGAGGCGAAAAGGCCTGTATTTGCTGCCGTCGGTGAAATCGGCGTCACTATTGGTGGGTTGTGCGCTATTGAGCTTGACACGTTTCGCTGGTCTTGGTGTATCCTCTGCTGCATCCTCCCGCGCTGCCGTCTGTTGCTCCTGCGAAGGTGGATAGAGCCATTGCGCTTTGTCCGGTTGGCTCGCGATGACGGCGACTTTGTTGGTGAAATTACACGCTAGATGGGCATTGATGAAGACCAGGATATTTGCCACCACGGCAGACAGAGGTAGCGTGTCTGATAGAAGAGCCCACGCTGCGGGATTTGTGTCGAGGATGATTGTGAGAAGAGATGGGCTTTGCTCTGTAAGGGTCAGTCGAACGAGCTGACCAGCATAATAGAGAAGCTATTCAAGGATTACCTGTAGTGGTCTGCTGTGAGCGATCATTTGTCTCCAGGCCGTCCATACTGGCGCACGCTTACAAGCACTTGCGTCTTACTTTGCCTCTATACCAGCTCAGTCATCGAGTGAGGTCAGGCGAAGACTCAATCTAGTCTGACACTGCGCTCCGCTGGCATTGAGATGAAACTCCTCTTGGCGGTCTACGGATTTTCTGTGGCAACCACGAAGAGGCCGAGTTGGACAGATCTGCGAGACGCGCGTGGCAGATCGCATGGATGAAGCTGTGTGAATATCTCTTGTCGCCAGATTGCACCAAGATCTGAGGTACTGTCTCTGATGTTATTTGACCGATGCGGAGGGCCAGTGGCTGTTTCAATGCACGTTAAGAAGAAACCATGCACACGGATTTGATCTCCGAACTCTAGGCATCATTTGTAGATTAACAGGCGCTAGCAGCGCCTAGCGACTCTCGAAGCCGGCGGCGGACTCCGCTCGGTCCGTCGTACTCTGCAGGGCTTCAGCAGCGAAGAATGCTTGTGTGGACACCGCTGGTCAACTCCAACTTGCGATACACAGGGAGCAGTACGCAAAGGCTGGGGTCGTATGACATCCGGCAGCGCATCTCACATCGCAACGATCTGTATGCTGACCACAGATCGCGGGGTGAAAGACGAGAACACGAACAGGGGCACTTTTCCAATGGGCATCTCAGGTAAAAGCGTATGGTAAAAGGTGGCTGGGCTTAAATTAAGCGCCCGCGCCTGGATTCCGCCGCTCTTGGAGTCAGCCTACTTCTGCGATACAAACATGCTGCTACTGCCATCTTCTTGTGATTCCACACGCTGTCGAAGATGCGTGGCGGTTGAGATGATTGCCATCGTCATGGCCCATTGTCGACTTCGGGGCGCATGCCAGTGTGAAGTCATCAGAAGGTGCAAGTGCAAACGAGGAGGAGCCACCAGCAACTGACTCTGCTTGCGACCCCACGTCTTTGAAGGCCCATGAATTCGAGAAAAATCTTCCACGCCTTCTTCTCCTTGCTCCTACTGGTCAATCCATTTTTGCCATATGCATGGCAAATACTCCTTTGCTTCAAACGTGGTGGTCTCTCTGCATCCCATCTGACGGAAGACGTGCTCGAGACGCGTCTTCGTGCACAATTCGGCTCTTCTTCGCTCTCTCCTGCTCTGTAAAGAAGTTCCTACATCTCGGCTTTCGTCCATCCGTCGGCCATAGTCTGCTATACACTGCTTTTTCACCCCACTCAACACTACTGCAACCGTGACTTTTCCCAACCGAGAGAGAGCAACCAAATTTCCTCCTTAAGGCTGACAAAAACAACACGGCTCTGCTGTGAAGAATAACATAGAAAATTTCTAGCATCATCTGACTTCGCCTGTTGCCGCTCTCTTGGTCTTACCACAGACGTTCTTTTGCTATACAAATATGCTGGCCCTCGACTGAAGGACTCTCCGCCACTTCTGGTCGACTGGACCATTGTTACTGCCCCGGGTCATCTTCGGGCGCCTGCCGCCTTCCGTCACTGGCAGGGACGATGGCCACCGTCGAACAAGTCAAAAATGTGACGCGCCGCATGTCTGAGGAGAAGGCAACTATGCTGGCCAGAGAAGCTGTTGAACTGTCCCGTGCTGGCTACAAAGATGTAAGTTCGTTCGCATCACATGTCAATTCCAGAATTCTACCGCCGTCCTATCGTCTCTCGGCTGCATTCTCCAAATCTGACAGCCGTTGCAGGAAGCGTCCAGGCGTTTGAGAGCCGCTGCTGCTCTTGGCCCAGAAAACATCGACGTCCAGAGCGCCTTCCTGGCTATTCACAATGAGGAGTCTCGATCGCCATTGCTCGATCTCTGCCGGAAGTACGCGCTCTATCATGATGCGAAATCCGGCCGGGAGGCAATCAAATATCTGCGAAGTGACGAAGCACCAAACGCAGCAAACTCTGCTCTCGAATGCATCCAACTTCTCCTCGAGAGTGTATCAACCACTCTCGACGTTTCTCAAGATGCCATTATCGCTGAGCTGTCAAATCGAAGTGTGATTGTAAGGCGGTACCTAGCCAGAGAACTGAAAGCTTCGACAACTGAATTCTTCGACAACCTCTACGACCGAGGTGACGATGCTGCGAACTGTCTACGTTCGATTGTCCTTGATCAGTCCCTATGGGAGGATGAGAGCAGCCGACTTCATGTTGAGGACGAGCTATTCCTGCTCTTCTTGGCAAAGCTTATGGAGAGCGGGCACGACCATGATGGCAGAGCACTGAAAGGCATTGCTTTACTGTTGATTGCAGACACACAACGGCTGCACACATTCGTGGACGAAGATGGATTCGATGCACTTCTCTGTTCGCTCGACTATCGGTTGCCGCCCGAGGTCAGAGGCCAAGCCACGCTCGTCCTATCAAAGCTGCTCGAGGTATCTGAGGCTACGGGCCAGCAATACTTCGCAAAATTTGTCACAGATCACGTCGCAAAGGCTAAAGGAGATGATCTCATTCTCGCTTTCTCAGCAGCAGCACAATTCTTCCCACTCGCTTCTGCTGTCACAGCCCAGCTCTTTCTCACAGAGGGGTTTCTCCCGTCAGTGCTACCACTTTTGGAGCGCAATAAAACTACCACACACGTCCACGGAACATTCCTGGCTCTCCTTAACGCGACCTGCATAGACGCAGGCTGTAGACAGGCCATCGCTCAGCATTGCAGTCCATGGCTCTCCCACAAAGTCAGCAACGGCATCGACAAACAACCTTCCATGGCGGCCACTGTATTAGCAAAATTGAGAACGTCCGGCACCAAACCCAGTGGTCAAGACCAGAGAGCTGCCAACACGGCGAATGATGATGATGTTAGTGAACTTGTTGATCTTTTTACCAAAACCCTGTCCCTTGAAGAAGGAAGAAACGTTTCTGACTCAATAGAAGGCCTTGCGTACACGTCTCTGAAGCCTGAGGTGAAGGAAAAGCTTGCCAATGACAGAGCTTTCCTCAAACATTTACTTCAGGCGTTGGAAGACAACAGCGCGGTTCCCGAAATCGTGGTAGGAGCGCTGAGTATCGTCTTCAACCTGACCCACTATCCGCCGAATCTGTCAGAGGAGCAGAAGAAGATTTCGCAATTGAAAGCATACGCCAACGCCTCCAAGCCCGGTGACTCTTCGCCTCTCGAAGATGAAGACCACATCAGAAATCGATGCACAGCGCTGGTCGACGCGAACCTGATGCCAACTCTGGTCAAAATCAACCGCACAAAGTCCAACTCGACCTCTCAATTGACGGACCAAATCCTTCTCTCGCTGTCTCGAAATCCGAAAGATCGCGGCAAGCTCGCTCAACAAGGCGCGGTGAAGTTGTTGATCCAGCACGCCCAGAAGGCCCTCCAAAAACAGCAAGCAGCAGCCAAGGCTCTTACCGCCTCAACCGATGGACCAACACCGCCGTCGCCCTCGCCATCCTCCAGTGTCCCAGCGACAGACGCATCTCATGCCCTCGCGCGCCTTCTCATATCTTTGAATCCCGCCCACGTCTTCACGACTTCGACGCCACACATCACGGACGCGGTCCCAGCGCTCGTATCTCTCCTACACAACGCCTCCGCCAATGCCTCACCGCTCGCGGCCTCATCCGACAACCAGTCTCAAGACCGTCTGCCAACATTCGAGTCACTCCTCGCTCTGACCAATCTCGCATCCCATCCTTCGGGACAAGCCGCCGAAATCATCGTTCGCCTCGCCTTTCCGCAGATCGAAGACCTGCTCCTGCATGATCATTACCACCTTCGACGAGCTGCCGTCGAGCTTCTGTGTAACCTCTGTGTCTGTGACGTCGGAGCAGGGAAGTTTGGGGACGGGAGCGCACGGGCAAAGGGACGGCTAAGGGTGCTACTGGCACTAGGGGATGTCGACGACATACCAACCAGGCAGGCCGCAGGTGGTGCTCTGGCTGTGCTAAGTGAGCGCGAAGCAGTTGCGAAAGGGATTCTTGCTGCCAGGGGTGGCAGCGGCCGGAATGCGGACGCTTCGGAAAAGGAAGAAGCATGGGGTGTGCAAAGAGTGCTGGGCTTGATTGCGGACGAAGAGGATCAAGGAGTCGTCGTCAGAGGCTTGGTGGTTTTGGGAAATCTGTGTGAAGCCGATGGTGGGCTGGACATTGTGAAGGGGCAGAACGCTGCCGAGGTGGTGAAAGCTGCGCTGAAGAAGACAAGAGATGAGCAGGTGCTTGAAGTCGGTGTCCAGGTATTGAAGCGCTTGATGGGAGCCACTTGAGATGTTCGGTATGCCAAATGCGATGAGGGTCCGCCACGGCGGCTCACTGCTCGGAGGCTGTCTCTTGGTATGGGCTAAGCGACGTAAGGTTTGCGCACGCATGATTCTGTCTGCGATATTCATCGGGCGCGGATGAGGCTGATACGCGACATCCGTGATCCTCCGGCATAGGCTTAGCGCCCGCGCATACATACCCTCGCAGCCGAATACCTCGATTTTCTACAGCGGCGTCATGGAATTGCGGTCACGGAGCAGGGCTGACGTTACTTGATCAGGCACAATTTAGTTGCCAGATATGAATTCTACGAGAAGAAGCATTGGGTCTGCGGTAGACAAAAATTGAAGTTCACAAGACTCTGGACGCATTGGAGCACAAGTTCTGCAACTGTTGCTCCGATCATGGTATATAGGCGGGCATAGAGATCGTTGTGGCAAGTTCCCAGACCGGATGACATCGCTTGGTCGGTAGGCCTGAACGAAAGCCGGACGACAGCCCAGACTGGATGACAAGACGCCTGGGGAAAAGCAAGCAGGAACCTGCTGTCGATGGTGTTGTCAACCAGCCTCGATAGTAGTCACCGCCATTAGGTCCTTCCACTCTTGCATCCTCAATGATGTAAGAGACGACGAGAAGATCGCAGCCTCGGGCAATTCTTGTCATCCGGTGTCTCGTAGAGCCTCAGCACGCCGGTTGACGACCCAGGCAATACTGGAAGGTGCGACCTGCCCGTGGGCGCACTTGCCACTCGTGCCGTTAGGTACATTGATAAGCAAGAGCGACCGAGCTATGCGTTGCCACTGTCGGCCGCTTGCATCATAGGAAGGTAGTCGCTGGTGTGGTTTGGGTGTCTGTCATCCGGTCTCATGCGAAGCCTCAGTCCAGCCGGTTGACAAGGCGCAATGCAACTCGGTTGCCTCAATTCCAATTCGTAACGTGTTCCCTCATACCACTTCCGACTCAGGCGGATGTAGCACACGCGTGGACATAGTGTCGTACCTCCAGCAGGTAGCTCGAACAACAGCGAAAGGCCCGTTGCTGCCATGTACTTGGCTTGCCATCCGTGTCGTCGTGGCTCTTCGAAGCACTTATATTCCTGCGACACAGACCTTGTAGTGCCATGTTACAACGTAGCCTTGGGGAGCACGCGTGTCATTGCCCAGGTGGTCGTGGCGACAGGTAGCAAATACCCTGCGATGAAGCGACGAGGTTGCGAGAATACTTCATGTCAGCAGGAAAGCAAGATTGCTAAGTTCGGCAAGGTCTTCTTTTGTTCGATGGAAATCCTCTCATTCATAACACGAAGAGCTACTCATCGGAGCTCTCTCTCTATACATACACAGTCAACCGGACCCCTCTAAGCCACACCACACAGCATTACTTCCATGCGTTACTCGAACACGAAAAGATGAGGACTGCACCGGTGCCAAGCTCTGCCCATAGATCTGTCCAACAGAACAGTGGCGTTAAGCAGACAAGGCAGCCTGTTCTTCAAGATACGCCCTCCTCGCCTCCGCATTGGCGGCTCGACCCCGCTTCTTCGCCTCTGTGAGCAGCTTGATCCGATCGGATATTTGCTTTTCTGTCCCAGAACCTGTCATCTTCTGCTTCGCTTGGCGGGGAAGTATTCGCATCGCCGGGTCATCGTCGTCGACTGGGGTGAACGACTTGTGCTCAAGTCCTTTGTCCCTCAGGGAGGCTCGAGGCAGCATGTTGTTTGTTCTTCGAATTATTGGGCGTTCGCTGTTGTCCAGAAAACTATCCACATCGAGGCTGCGATACATCGTCACAGGAATAGGATGGGGAGATGGCGATGGGGGTGCATCGAAGAGCGACGACGCTGGTGATTCAGGCAGGGAGTCGTAGCCAGAGTCTTCCGCTTCGGGGTTATCTTCCTGCTGTGGTGGCAGCATGTGTTCACTGGGGAACGATAGCTCGGCCGAGTGCGGGCGAGGGACTGACTCGGGAGCAAGTTCCGTGGCTTGCGGCGCTACCGTTTTGTCATCTGTAGACGATGTAGCGTCGCTCAGCAAATGCCAATGTCTCGATTGGGACCCGGAAATCGCCTGTACGCCCGAGTTCATCTTTGCTGAGTTCGAGTGCCTGGCGGGCGTCCCAGCCGTTGACGGACGCAATATTGCAGACCGCGCAACAAACACGGCATTGGCTCGAGGTTCGCCACAAAGGCGGCAATTCTTATTGCTGTGATAGTTGTGATGTTGGCAGCCACAACGCCAGTCACCTTCCGCCATTGGAGATTCTGGAAGCACGTGACCAGACCCGCCGGAAGTGCCGAGAAGACCGCGATTACTGGAATCGACAAAATGATATCCTTCTTCAGTTGTTCCGTTGTCCAATGTACGCATTGGTGGCGTCTTTTCGAGTGGCTCACTCTGAACTTGTGTTTCTGCTTCTGCCGAAGGTAGACTATGCAGGACGGATGGCATCTGCACCTCCTGAGGCTGACTGTCTCGACTGCTGTCAAGTCTCTTGTGTAAGGCTATCGTCTCTGCTTTCAGCGCGTTGATCTGGTCGAGGGCGGATTGTAATTGCTGCTGCTGGGCCCGACGGGCGCTCTCAAGAGAGGCTCGTTCATCCCTAACCATCTCCATTGCCTCGAAGAAATCGGGTGGAATAGTGGGTGGTACGGGCGCTGGGGGCTGAACATGGGACACCCCCACAGACCGCCTGGTCTCATTCACAAGCTCAGAGTTTGTGAAGTGCTGATTAGGAGGTGCTTCGAGTGGCTGAGTCGGCTCGTTTATGGGCCCCTGTATTGGCACATGTGGCGACGAATAAGGCGTCGATACCTCCATTGATGCTCCGGTTTGTTCTTGATCTTGGCGTGTGCGCTGCGACGAGACGCTCTGGTCCATTGAGGCCGCGGTGTCATCAATTTCCTGCATTGCGAGTCCGAAGGAGTCAGCGAAGCTCTGCACTGCCTTTCGAAACCCGCCGAAGCCATCTGCCGTCAACGGCGCGGGTGGGTTGCCGAGAGTCTCTGCCGCTCCGGTCCATTGTCCTGCAATCGATCTGAGA
Organism: Cyphellophora attinorum; assembly: GCF_001299255.1. NCBI lineage: Eukaryota > Fungi > Ascomycota > Eurotiomycetes > Chaetothyriales > Cyphellophoraceae > Cyphellophora > Cyphellophora attinorum. The sequence goes on from NW_017253267.1 coordinate 193,274, forward strand.
CTTGCACTACGCGATCTCTTGCTAGCATCCAAGTCAGGAGCCGGTATTCCTTCCCTGGCCACAAGAGTGATCCACGCCGTGAGCATTTGCTGCTTGTCGCAAGCGGCGAAGAGATCGGCAATACGTAGGCAAATCACCGCTATTTGACGAGTTGCTCGCTCCGGCGTTGCATGATTGTGTATCAGCGTGTCATCCGTCAGGTGCCGGAGGGCTCGACCTATGCAGCCTTTGCCCTTGTCCCAGTCGCGATTGATTGCGTGGTATTGAAGGAAGGCTTTCAGGACATATGATTCATGGCTGGCAGCCCAGCTGTACTTCTGCGTCATCTTATAGTATGCAGCAGCACGATCCATTTGTCCAAAGTTGATTGTTGACCGTATTAGTCCTCTATACAAGAACGGGCTGAAAAGAGCGGGTGCCGCAATTAGTGTCCCATCGACTCTGATCCAGTTCCACAGATATCGCCCATTACGTAGGAAGCCGTCCTTGCTGGTCAGTTGCTGGATGAGCCAGTCGAACGTCTTCAAGTCCCGGAGATTCGAGCACATCTCCAGGATTGCAACGATCTCGGTTTGGCGGATGGTGTAACCAGAGGTTCGTAGTGCCGACACGGCGTAATCCGCGGGCTGATCCAGGCCGCAGTGTGTGAATACCAGGATGAGTTGTACGAACGCATATGGACCAGGGGGTCGATCTGAGTCCAGCAGCCATTCTACTAGACAGTCAATAAGAACGCGCGTATCAAGCTTTCCTGCGCGGTAGTCTTCGGCGAGGTTGCGAAGCTGCTGACGGTCGTGCTGTCGACTGAACACTGGACTTCCAAGCTCTATTTCGGCCTCGAGGAAATGTCCAGGACGGTCGCGCAACGCATAGTGGGCCATAGTTCGCAGCTGCTGTGTTATGGCTTGCAAATCGATGACTACTCGACCAATCTCCTCTGGGAGCACATTCTTCTGAATTTGGACATGATATTTGTCCTCGTACTTCGGGTCGTGGTCCGAGTATACGTAGAGCAGCAGACGAAGGATCAGTCGCTTGCGCACGAGACTCTCGTATTCGAGCACCTTGGCCCTCGACTGACGCATCACCAGCGGCGCTGTCGCAGGATTTGCGGCAGGCGCTTGATTGTCCTGAGCCTGTTGAGTCGCAGTTCGTTCGGCATCTTCCTCAAACGCTTCTGCCCAGTCCTCTGCATCAATCTTGTCCCAGGATATTGCATGAGCAGCGGTCGAGTACATGCGTCGTTGACTTATTGCGCCGCGCCTGATTGACCGATGCTGTATGCGTGTCCATACCTCGACCTCACGTGCCTTGAGACGCTCTACCTCGTCGCTGATCTCCTTGAAGCGGATCTCCCACTCTTTCCTCTTGCTATTCTTCCATGAAGTGTCGGCGAATGCCGCCGCGGCCAACAGGGGCGCGAGGAAAGCTGCGAAGACATCGCAAGCTGCGACTTTATTACTGCGGGTTCCGTGACGAGTCGCGCTGCGCCGGCCAAATGTGGACTTGACGGTTGTTCTGGCAGTGGTGAAGCTCAAATTAGGCCGAGAAGTCTGCTGCCATATCCCCCGCATGTCCTTCTCTCGCTGTGTGGTTGCACTGCTCGCACGTTAAGAATGACTCATCGTGTCTTCATGGCGGATAACATGTGCGTGGAACGGGCGTTGCATTGACAGTGAATGAGCTTGAAGATCCAGGCCGAGCTAAATGATTGTCGCCAAGCAACTGCGGTGGGGTCTCAACGCGACTCGATGTCGCGAATATGGACTTGAAGACGGCGACGCATTGTCGCCAACGCGCCTCTCTCTGTACGCTTGCAGCCTGGGAAGAGAGTCCACGCTATATACAGGTCGCCAAGATGCTGCATGGCGACCCGACGACACTTCGACTACGGTCTCGAGCCTGGGCGCAAGAAAGATGATGATAGTCCCTCCAAGTCTGCTGCTGGACGACTGCCAATGTTTCGCAGCTTGCGCAAGCGACGCATTGCATTGGCGCTCTTGAGCATCTGGCTGATATATGTGCTGGTCAAGAACATTCATGTGTTGCCGGTCAGTCAGGCAAATGTGCCTGGCCATGGACTGAGAAACACCAGATGGTACGATGAGGTTAGCAACGAGCAATACAATGGGCCGATACGCTACTTCCAGCTGTCGCAGTCGCTGCAGTCGTTCGTGAAGCAAGCTCCGTCTCAAGACGCAGTGTTGTTCGTCTTCGCGCACCCAGAAGCCGCCTCTCACGTTGTGGACTCGGCTTGCTTGATGGCTTCTCAGAAACGAGCTGTAGTCCATGTCGCCGCCATGGGCCAGCATTCTATCGATCTCAGCAGCATCTTGCAAGTGAATGGCTTCTCATCTTCTGACTGTCCGATTTATCTCCATGATGCTCAGATCGACTTTGCCGCCCAATCGAGCCGGGGCCGGCTACAGAGGGGTGTTGAAGGTGCCTTCGGTCATCTGTACCGCACGCTCTGGCTACAAGCTGTCTTCTACGACGGATCAAGGCAAGAGGCTGAATATCTACAGGCGAGCATCGTCAACAGCGCCCGCCGATATGGTGTCACAAGCATATCAGTTCCGACCAAAGATGCCTGGATGCTCGAGCTAGACCCATCGTCGTTGCGAGAGTGGCACAAAGTGCAAGTCGACATAGTGATAAGAGTCACCTCAGAGTCCGCCGGATCACTGTTACGTCTACTTCGAAGCATCCAAGGTGCAGAATATGGTGACCTTGCTCACCCATCCATTGCGCTGGAACTGCCTCCAAGAACAGATATGGCGGTGTTGCGACATCTCACGACCTTTGCATGGCCACCAAAGGCGCGGCCTGCCGGATCGAGACTGATCATACGACACCGCGTGAGTGACGCGGCTCTGACTCCCGCCGCGGCCTCTTTGCAGATAGTTGAATCGTTCTATCCGACCACGGCAAGTTCCCATGTTCTGATTCTTGCTCCGGAGGCAGAATTGGCCCAAAATTGGTACCAGATGTTAATTTTCCTGATCCTCGAGTGTAGACACTCGCAGCAGAGATATCTGCTGCCTAACACAATGGGAATCTCGCTCCAGGGGTTGACGTCCACTGGAACGCCAGCCAACTCTATCTCGCTGACGCAACGACTAGACGGGAGAGCGGACCTGTTCTTTGGTGACAGATGGCTGAGCTGCATCAATATCTCTCGCTCAGGTTGGTGGCAGATCCTTTGCTATCGAAATCGGTCGAATCTGTCAAAGGCAGCGACAGTGACCTGGCGCCATGGTTGCGACTTGCACGAGAGTTGATGCGGAGCCAGGGCTATTCCATGATCCAGTTGTCTGCATCAAATCGTACATCACCGCTTGCGGTCCTGCATGACGATAGGCCACTCCTCGAAGAGCAGCTCACAGAGTCCTCGAACGATGCAGACGAGGCCCCCATGTTGAAGACGGAGGGAACTGCGTTAGTCTCACAATATCTGCCACACGAGATTGAAACAGAATTGCAGCTCGTCAAAGAGTCAGTGCTTGGTTTAGTGAAAGGCGGTATGTGGGAGGCCATGAACAATGGCGGATTGATCCAGGATGCCTACGGTGCTTCTGTCGATCGCGTTGAGATCTTCAAGCAAGCACAAGATTTTGCGCGTCGGTTAGCATCAAGTGTTGGTGGATGTCTCGAATCTGACCTCTCGCAGCTTCAGCCAGGAAGTCTGGAGTCAATGTTCTGCTGAGCTGCCATCCATCGTCGGCGGCGTTCTAGATTTCATGGCTGATCGTCATGGTGCCTTAGCGTCCTCCCTCGCAGTTGCTAAATTCCAAAAGGACTAAATGGCGAGGCCAAACTTCCCCCGCATTGCTGAGGAAGGCAAACAATTGCGGCTACTGTGCATCTGTGCTCGACCTTTACTGTGATGCAGCGACCCTGTGGCACGGACGTCTGCTGAAAGGAGCCAGAGAGCGTGTCAATCCAGCTCTGTCGGATACCTAGTTCCAAGAGTCTTGAAAGGGGACATGCTTGTACAGTAGTCACTTGCATTGACGAACTCTTCTCTAGGCGTGTCAAACATAGTCGAGATATGTGTATACGCTCGACACGCTAAGGACGACGCCTTTCACAGATATGGACTGCGTCGCTCCGCTATAATCAACGACGACAAACTCGCTAACGTCCATTTCACGCTTCAGCCCAGTCCCACCTGGATGATCGCTACTGGACGATGAGCACGAGCGCAGACAACTTAAGGCGGGGAGCTTCACAAAGTTGCTGCTTACCCGCGCGCGATCGACTTCTGATCGAACCATATTCGACTGGAAATGTGCCCGGGGCCCTTGTATGGAGTCGGAGAACTGGTAAGGTGTGCTGTGAATGGCGCATTCAGCACGGCCACGACGCCATGCGACCCTTGCATGCATGGCCGCTAGAGATTCCTTTGCTGCCGGTATTGGCTGCTGTTCGTCCTGGAGGCTATCTGTGCATATCATGCTAGAGCGCGTTCGACAGAGGGTCGACCCTTCATCGCTTTGTCCAGTTCGCGACCCGCCTCTCCAGGTGTTCGGCTTGCCCCACCTCCACCCTTCGTGTTATCCAAATAATGCTGCTCTTTCTCGACGACTCTGTCTGTCTCAACCGCACGCAAGTGATTGTGTAATTGTTTTCGCACTGTTGCTCTTTACTCGTCGTGGCTTCCACATGTCAAAAGCAGTGTGAACTATCACCACCCCTTCCAAAGCATCGGTTTCCCGACGTGGGGAAGGCGCTACTCCCCCATTACTGGCAAGCACGACTCACCCAACGGATTCTACACATTTGATTATCTGTACCACCACACCAGACACTGTCGGATCGAATTTGTATAAGATGGCTTCCTGAGCCTTTGCACCTATCTCAGTGGTGTTTGCTCGTTCACACAGCTCTGTCGCCAGTACCATGGCCACGGTAGTGATCCAGCACCAGCAGCCGCAACTCCGCCAGCCCACTCCGCCTCCGTTGGCTCCATCTCTGATCCTTAATATTCCTCGGTCGTCCACTCCAGTACCTAACAAACACCTGCCCTTCTGTCCCCCGGGACCCATCCCCTCTCCATCTGAGATCACACCTCCCAATTCACCGCCGACCAGACAATCCTCGTTAAAAGCAAGCTCACTTCTATACCCACCGGACTCATGCCAAAAGCTTCTCAGTTCACCAGCAATATATGGTCTCGATGCGAAAGCTTTGGCGGCTGCCCTCGATCACTTCGCGTCCCAGCCTCTCCCGGACCCAAGCAAGGTATTCCCTTGGTTGCACGGGCTCCACTCAGACAATCACTTACAACTTGCCTTCTTTGTAGGCAAGAAGAGATCGCTACGGAAGGTTCCAAAATGTCTGCGAGGCATAACGATCATCAAGGCTGGAGGCGACTTGAGCAGGTCAAGGCTCAAAGGAGCTGTCGCTCCTGACGAGGTCTTCAATCTGTGCGACGATTCCGGCAGGGGTTTTCTCGACTGTGACCCATGCGAAGGCTTCTCTGTTCGCAACTTTCACATACAAACCACGAAAATGGCACAAGTCTCCGACATTATCGTCTACGGGGATGATCAGACAGATCACCGCATCATCAAATCTGTTGCAGAGCGGGCAGCCAAGGTGCAGCGACAGTGGCGAAGGGAAATCGAGGCAACGGGCCAGTCACCAGAGACATACAATACATTCGTACTAACAGAGCCGTTCGATGTAATAGAGGAGTCCTACCCTCATCTCGTCGCCCTGGATTCTCACGGTTGTGCAACGGGCGAAGTGCTTGACTTTCTTCTGCAGGAGAGGAGAGAGATGTGTGAAATGTCAAAAGCATCTGAGTTCAGCTGTGGCGTATTCCAGGGTCCTACTCCCGACGAATGCATGTCTGAAAGCGACAAGACCTCCCAATTTGATGTGTATGTCGAGGCCAGCGATCATGCAAGCATGCCGGAAGAAAGCCTACTGCAAGCAAGAATGACTCAGTTGGAGGACGGTCAGATTGATGGTCCCATTCGACTCGCGTTTCCGAGCTCTGGAAGCATCCTGCCACCGTCGTGGTCTCAGGCAGAAGTCGACGGTATCTTCTCGATGTGTCGATGGTTGTATACATTGACACATAGACGACGGAGAACGACTGGGCCTGATAGAGACGACGACGGCGACATTGAGATGTCTGAGATTGATCCTCGTCCTTTCAGAGTGCTACTGCATTGCGCCGACGGATACACGGAGACCAGCATGCTTGCTGTGGCCTATTTCATGTATGCTGAAGGGCTGCCGGTCCATGAAGCTTGGGTCAAACTTCACACAGACAAAGGTCGCAATTTCTTCGCGTATCCGTCTGACGTGGCACTTCTCACATCGATGCAGGCACGTCTGCTAAGAGAGTCTCCTGCACTCAGCCATCGGAGAACGTCAATTCCAAAGTCACCAGCGTGGCTGGCCAAGCTGGACGCAGCCTGCCGAGTCGAGTCCTGTCCTACATGTATCTGGCAACCTGACACACGCCAACAACCCTGAGCTACTGAAGCTGCTTGGCATTACCAGAATTTTGAGTGTTGGAGAGCCCGTCTCATGGCCAGCATCTTCATTAGAGAGCTGGGGCCGGGACAACCTCATGATGATCAACCAAGTCCAAGACAACGGCATAGATGAACTTTCCCAAGAGATGACGAAGTGTCTCGAATTTATAGGTATGTCTAAGCAGCCCGTAATATCACGGCACTTGACTGATGTTGAGTTCAGAACGTGGGAAGCAGGACGGGTCTGCTACCCTTGTACACTGTAGAGTCGGTGTTAGCAGATCAGCGACTATATGTATTGCGGAAGTCATGAAGGAGAAGGCTCTCAGCTTCCCCAAAGCCTAGTAGGTTGACTGCGACAGCATTACCGATCCATGCTAATAAGCCATAGCTGTTTTGTCAGAGCACGGCGTCTCAATGTTATAATTCAGCCCCATCTACGATTTGTATATGAGTTGCTGAAGTGGGACGAGCTACAGCAAGAAAGCCGTGGCGAGGTGATTAGGCGAGAGATGGACTGGCCATGCGTGGCACGAGAGATTGCTGCCATGAATCGACCTTATGCACGGACGTGAACCAGAACCCTCGAATTCGCGCTGTGCGGACCAGTCGCAGGCGTGGAACGATTGTCACGAAGAACGAAGTTATGAATGTATGGAAGAGCAATGGCTCACAGCAGGGTTGTCCGGAACTTGCACGACGTTCTGGATATTGGTGCATCTTTGGGCATGATGCGCCTAGAGGAAGACATCCGGAGGCATTTGTGAGCGACAGGCGTTCAGGTTTGACATTTCACATCAATCTGCGGGACGCTTCGAAACTCACATGTCACTACCAAGTAGGGGTACTGGATAGATACTGAAGCATATCAACGATAACACGCATTACTGCTCTAACAGCTCACCAGGCACGAGCCATACAATTCGCTCTATTCTCTTCCGGTTGCTACTCAACACTGACCTGACAGCCATAGAACAGCTGACAGACTACAAGTAAGCAGCCAGCCCCAAAACAGCGCCGCCGAGCAGCCCAAAAGGCATCAACGACGCACCACCCGTCGCCATCGCGCCTGCCGCTCCACCACTCTTGGACGCGCTTGCCGCCGATCCACTGCTCGCACTCCCTTCCGCACCACTTGCACCACTGCTCCCGCTTGCACCACTCTCCGTCGCCGTCGCAGCCGGCGTCCCCTCCGTCTCACTCTCCGTCCCGCTCGGCGCGTCCGATCCATTACTCTGAACAATCACTCGCCGCCATTACTGACATAGATAATTCCCTGACTGCTGAGACTCGCTACCGCGGAGCTAACCCGCGCACTATAGTCAGACGCCGTCAATGGTATGGTCTCAGAACACTGTGGTGGGGGCACCGAAGTGGTGGGCCCAGTACAGATGGGCCAGCCGGGGCAGTCGGAGAGATAGATCGTGCCGGCGACGCAGCACGCTCCGCCGTTGGCGACGCCGTCGTTGATGGAAGCGCCAAGAGCTGCGCCGGGGCAGTACTGGCCGTTGACGTTTGTGCCGGACTTGGTGGTGGTTTGGGTGTAGGCGAGGGGGAGGAGGAGGGGGAGGAGGTACAGTGGGTGGAGGAGTGGCATTGTTGTTTTGGTGGTTGTTGGATTGTTGGGCTGCTGTCGAAGTTGGTCAAGGCGTTGAGTGCTCTGTCTGCTGTATGCGGGCCTGAGAAACGTGGGCAGGGAAGTATTTCAGTCTTCAAATATATATGCCTACGCGCATCGGTATGTGGCGCGCCGACCTGAACACCTACCTCCCTCAGCCGCTGGCGCTGCTGTGGTGCCACCAAAGTCCTGCGGACTCGCACCTAAGCGCGACGATCACACTGACGGGTTCGTCTTTTGGCGTATGAGCCATGTCATGAGGTGACAAGTGTTTACAAAGGATCGCTAGTGTAACAGTCAAACTTCGACCTTTGGTCCACCACGGTGTGTGACGCTCGATGTACCTGCTTTGTCTTTGCACGAAGGATCAAAAGGGGGGATTGCGGAGGATTTAGGCTTTGGGGGCGCCTGAAGCTGGCCGCCCATAGAGCGCCCGAGGAACGGAGAAAAGAAGCTGAAAGCGCCGCTTTCCCGGGTGGAGGACGACCTGAGAGCCTGCCGGATGTGTGGTGTCCGGGCCTCGAATCGAAGACCTGAAGAATTCGCCTTACCGAAGAAGCCTGAAGTACAGTCGACGCTCTTCGGTACGACTGCAGAACTGCCTTTGTGTCGCCAAATCTCGACCAGGCGGACGACCGAGTTTTGAGGAGGAATATCTCGGAGCCAGAGAACAGAGCAGCCCTGAAAAGTCCTCATGTTACGAAGAAGTGCTATCCAGCTCTATTAGCGGGTAAAAGCATACTAGTATTCGGATCTGTGCAGTCCTTACCTTCACCTCGAGCAACTGGCATGAGGCAGATAGCTTGCGGCCGACCTATCGTCCGAACATGTGCTGTGCTTGCAGTTCCGAAAGCTAGATGATTTCTTTGTCAGCGCGACAACGATTCTTGCCATTCATATTACAATGATCCGTTCATCACGAGTTGAGTGTGGCGAATGTTTTAGGCAAGTCGATGTCCTAATCAGGAAGTCTCAGCTTCTATCCGTCTGTTGGCGAGCACCACAGTCGTTTCTCGACATTCCTGACGGGGCTTTTGCTGCGCCGACCTCGATTTTGGATTGAAGTTGTAGCACTCAGTCGCGCCCCGCTTTCGGTGCAGGGGCGACTTCGGGGCGCAAGATGTCGTAGAGGGGATCGAGGTCGAAGTTTGCTATGGAAAAGCTGGTATCTCTACTAGGGAGAGTCAGTAAGGCCAAAGCCGCAGCTCTGAATTCCTGCCTATTGTACAAACCTGTGTCCTGCAAGCTTCCAATCCTGCTCACAGCAAGCTGGGTCTTCCACAAGTCCTAGCTTCGTCAGACATTGACTCAGCAGTCCATCACTCTCGATCGTTGAATTTGGGTGCTGTGGAGGTCTGGCTGACCAGTGCCTCGCACCGCCCACCAGATGGACTGTCGATCGCTTGCAAGAGGAACCGCGCTCCTCTATTGCATATTGCCTCTGGGAGTTCTCGGAAGGTGCCCACGACTCTACACAAGAGAGATCCCACGGGACACACTGCTGATCCTGTATGTTTACCGCATTTTGTCCCAAAACACTCTTTCCAAGCTCAATGCCTTCCTTTGCTCACAGGATTCGTCGCGAGCGCGACAAGGTTCAGGACGCTTCTCAACTGCTCATAGCGGAAGCTCGCAAGCGTATGGCCGAGTACTGCCCAGAGTGACTGGCTTGTGACAGCAACATTGACAGTGACATTATGTGTGTCAGCAGGCATGCTTTCTGTGAAATTTGTCCAGTATATCTCTTTCCCTCCCTACTAAACCCCAGCTTTTACTGTGACCTTGACTCTTTGAATCCTGTTCCGTCACTGTGAAGCTGCAAAAGTGGCTGTAAGGCGATTGATTGTAACTGACAACATGCGTCTGTCGCTAACAAAGAGACGGACTTGCCGAGGGAGCCTTTGTGCCCTGGCTACGGGCAATGGCAAGCCATCGACTTTAGCATATAAGGGTGATCTAGAAATCAGACCTTCGCTCTCTTTCCAACTACACTCCCAACACGAAGATGGCAGTGACAACTTCAGCCGATCGATCCCAGCTACTTCCAGAGGACCCCAAGATGACAGAGACGATTTCAGCTGATCAATCCCAATCACTTCCAGGAACCCTGCTGGAAGAGTCTTCCATGGTCAAGCAACTCGGGCTTTCCAAAGCAATCCTAGATCGCTATCATCAGAGCATGCAAGATGTTATCAATGACTTACATGCTGAGTTTGATCGGGAAAAGCATCGACTACAGGAGGAAGTCGAAGCTACAAAGCAAATCACAGCCCGGCTGACCGACGAATTGCGAGAGTCAACTGAGACCTGCCAGCATCACGCTACGGAGAATCAACAATTGCGCGCCAGAATTCAGGCTCTATCAGATCGACTGGAGTCGTCGACAAAGACCAACCAGCGCCTAGCCCCGGAGATTGAGCAGTTGCGGACCAAGAACTTCTCTCTGGTCAATACGCTGAGTGCGTCGACCAAAAGCTGTCAACATCAAGCCAAGGAGAATCAGCGACTGCGCGACGAAAATCAGTCTCTACTAGAACTGAAGGATTTGGCGACCAAAACCGTCGATAGTCTTGGAGATGAACTTGAGGAATTGGACGACAAAAATGTTTCTCTGCAGGAGGAGCTCGATTCATTGACCGACACTTGCCATGCCAAAGATGCCGAGATACAGCGATTGCTGACCAAAGTCCAGACTCTGCAAGATGAGCTAGAATCTCAGGGCGACAATAGCAGTCTAGATCCAACTCCAGGCCGAGATCATGGCGGACTCAACAACAGTGTTGGGCAATTCTTCGGAACCGCAAACAGCACTCCGATCTTCCAGGAAAAGAACTGTTCGAACTGCGAGTCCGGATACGGCACTGACGAGGACGATCAGAGGGGCGTCATCCTTCCTTGCGGACATGTCTTCCACTGGCCATGTATATGCTGCTCCATGAAGCAATCGATGCAATGTCCAATCTGTCGACAGGAGATGGCCTGGTCGCTCAACATGTTGCCGGAGGTGTTCGTTTTGGAGCAGGACGCAGGCACTGCAGCCACCTCCATAGGTGTTCGAGATGGAAACGTTATCAGCTCGGGCGGATACAGCACCGGATCTGGTCATCAGTTCCTATTTCGTCTGCTGGAACCTCAGAAGCACAAGCCAAACACGTCGAGAAAAGCATCTTCGACAGTACACTGAACAGGATGAAAGGTATCTTTGAGTGGCAGACTGTGGTTCTCGAAGTGCCAGTCCGTAAAGCTGAAAACGCAAAACCCACAACGAACGATGCATTTGGGAATCATGGGGATGCGGCCCCGCCCAACGCTCACTCTTTGGTGGTAAGGAAGCGCAGCGACGGTCCGCGTCGTCCCTCCAAGCCATCCAAGAAAACCGCGAGTTCTCAGCGGTTGGACCAGGGTCAGGACGCAAGCGAGAGCCGGCACTAGAGCCAGCGGTAAGGACATGACTGGGACAAAGTCCGAAGGATCGCCAGATATGTGTGTACCCGGCGCTTGCCTCAACGGAAACAGTCAACACCACTATCCCGCAGCGCAACTGCCGAATCGTCCATCGTACTCACTGGGCATGAATGTTGAGTTAATCGAAGCCACTCGCGCCAAGCCTGATGGTAGTTGGGGATAAGAATCTTCAAAAACATAAGGAATGGAACGGGAACCAGATTGGAAGTAACAGCGACGATGATGTCCATGGATCCGCCTCTGACTGGAGAAGATGTCGACGAGATGGCCCCGACATCGTTCAATGATGTCAACGACCTTCCCTTCGAAGCAGGGGCAGAAGCATCGCAGATTTAGCCACACATCTGTGGCAGGGATAATTGACACGAATATCGACTTCGAGCTTCTACGCAGCAATTTAATCAGGAGTTCCAGCTTCGCATTCATCAGATAGTCAAGATTCAGACATTGGTGCAAAATAACAGGAATTACAATTTCCAGGCTTCGGAATTTCTGGCTTGCCTTTTTGTTTCCTCAGTGATATTGTGACTGCGTGCTGCAATACCGACAACGATACTCCCCTTCCTCGAACATTTTCAACATAGCAACGATGATAACCATCCAGACATCACTGGCTTGAGTTCGCTTATAATATAGGGGCGAGTGTTGAAACCCGTGATCGACTGCTGTGAATACCAGCCTAAAGCCACGATATAGTAAGGCCATCGACAGGCTGCAGTAAATAAGGACCTACTCATTACCCCTCGCAACTTCCTATAGAACAATCTCGCAGTAGTCGTCAACACATTAGACATCATAACTCGTACCTTCCCAGCAGGAAGCAGATCATCAATCATCACTCGTAATCGCCCCTGCGATAATCTCGATCGTATCGTGGGTCGTACCTTCCATCACTGTACCCACGGCTTCTGTCTCTTTCCCTCCTATACCCGTCGTCATCGTGATATCTCCTCCTGCCTCCGTACTCTCGAAGCCGATCCTCCTCTTCCGCCGCCAGCTGTCGCCTCCGAAACTCCTCTTCCTCCTCCACAGCATCCATATGAGCTTCCCGTCTCCGAATCTCATCCTCACGGCGATCCAACTCCTCATCAACAACGCTTTCGTCCATGTATCTCTCTGCGCGCCGTCCATAAACCTCGTGAGGGTAGACGACGATGGGACGTTCCCTGCCGCCGCCACTCCGTCTGTCCTGACGGTAGTAGATTGGCCGGTCGTAGTCATCTACCGGCACTCGTGCTCGAACCAACTCACCACGACCGCGGTCGCCGCCGTAGTCGCGATAATCGATTTGTCTTCGTTCGGGAAGAGGGTCGCGCGTAGCATAGTAAGATCCGCGAGGATAACGATTCCGTGCAGGCTTCTCATACACCCCGCCCCTGTCGGCGTAGTGGCTGGCATCACGACGTGGCCCGCGGTAGTGCTCCTTGTAGACCCTCTGTCTGCCGCCGCCGTCTTCGTAGTGGCTCCCTCGTCGGCCTATGCTATCATAAGTATCATTCGACGTACGTGAGCTATGCTCTTCGAGGCCAATACCGTAATGCGATGCGTCGCTGTCTGACTCCGTCGAGTCATCGTCTCGACCACGGCCTCTATCTGAGTACGCCGGACGATAGCCTGGCGGGAAGCTAATCGATTCGGCGCGGCCCTGAGATTGCCGACGGCGAGCGCTTTTTCCGCGTCTGCGGGATCTTGATCGACGTCCAGGTTCCGCCACAGGCCCGTAGTCGCCGTCGAGAGGATGTCCTGCCAGTATGTCGTCCAGAACACCCTCGCGGATGGAACCGCCTACGTCACCAACCTCGATGATGCCGTCTGGATTCGACACACGATCTCTGGACTTGCCCCGTCTCTTCTTTTTCTTGTCCTTCTTCTCAACTTCGTCACGAGCACCGGCGCCAATCGGTCGATCCGGAGGAATATGCTCTGGAAGGCCGGCATTGCTGAACTCAAGAGGCCCCTGGCTGTCCATCGGCTTGCCGGTCTTGTGGAACAGAGGTGCATCGTCGAAGGGATCGTCAAGATTGAGGTCGTCCTTGGACTTGGACTCTTTGTCTTTGCCTTCTTTTCCGTCTTTGTTTTCTTTCTTCTCCTTTTTATCCTTCTTGTCCTTCTTATCGTCCTTGTCATCCTTCTTCTTGGATTTCGAGTCGTTGACAACGTCGACGAGTTCACCGGAGCCTCGGCGAGGCTTTGGCTTTGGCGCTGGAATGTTCCGGGCCAAGATGACATCCATGCTTTTGCACTCAACCTTGCCTTGCTTGCGGCTGATTTTGACGGAGTCGATATAGACTGGTTCCCACTTATGGTCGCCTTTCTCCTCAGCATTGGCATCGTCGATCAGCCTTTCTAGGTGTGATGCGCGCAGTGAACCCATGCGCTTTGTCTCGGCGAGGACAGCACCGCTCCCTCTTCTCGCCATCCTCTCGATCTCTTTTTGTGGAGCTGGGATCTTTCGCCGATATGCAGTTCCCCAGTCGCTTTCTACCTTCTCCAGCCGCCAGTAGACATACTGGTCTTTCACGCCAACCGAGGGCCGTCTTGGCCTCGTTCTTGACTTCGACCTGCTCCTAGTCTCGTTCAGGTTGAGGCCAGACAATCTTTGCTCCATCGCCGGTCGGACCTCTGGTATGTCATCGTAGCGAGGTTCACGTTCATAGGGCTCGGCTGAACGTGGCCGTTCGAATGGCAAGGGGCCGCCGCTCTGCGCTGATGCAAAAGGTCGATCGTCCGGTCCGTCGTTCGGATCAATGATTTCGACGCTCATGGCTGAAGATCACAATGTTGACGGCACATGAGCCCACGACTTGGTGTTAAATGTATATCAAGTTGCGGTGTACTAAACAACTTCCGTGTCCAATCGTACCAGGAATGTCTGCTGTCCAATAGGACGGGATGAGCGCGTGATTAGATTCGAACACGAAGGCCGCGAGGGGCCGGCGGTTTGACTTTATCACTTGCGCTTTGGGATGAAAGACGGGAAGCTAGGAGGACAAAGTGAGGCAGCGACGTGTCTGCAATGACAGCATGTATGTCGCAAAGGACTGTGCCTTCGTATGACGCCTAGTGGGAGTCAGAAAGAAGGGCAAGGCAGACTGATAGGCATCGATATCGAGAATTGGTCGCAGTAGGCGGACATCATGTGTTGTGAAAGACCCCGCCCTCAATAGTGCGAACCACCCGTACTCGTGGCGTTGGGTATGCCCAGCAAGGCGGGGGCAGACTGCAATTGAATTGGCTGAGCGTCTTGGGCGTAGCCCGCAGGAAGCTGCATGAGCTTATGCATGAGCGACAAAGGTCCGCGAAGGGCGATCAATGAGAAGATCTCACCATGCGGCTGCACCGAGTGCTAGGCCATGGCTGAAGTCGACCCGATTCGAGCGTGTAGATGGACGTAATCTCAGTGCTCTGGCACTGTACGGTGCGCATGGGATCTGAAGCATTACCATTCATGTCAGGTTCAAGTAGGCATTCGCGAGTTCCTAACACTGATGAGCTAGGCGATAGAACGCTACAACAAAATGCGCAGCGTCAGTGCAATGACACTTTAGCCAGGTTTAGGGCTATGACGTGACTTCTGCCGCCAAGCATCTGGCACGTCGGTACACCAAACTCCCAAGGACTTCCTGTGGCACCACAGGTAGTGCAGAATCTCTTGGAGCATGACTTCCGCAGTTGTCGGCCACGGCCGCCGGCACGAGTGCGGTGCAGCTCGTGCTTGCCTTCCCAGCTGAGCTGCTGGTACACATCCAACGCGTAACAGTCGATATAGCAGATTTGACAGCCATCTCAAAGCCACTCCGACTTTAGCAAACCGTCGGCGTCGAGTCTTTCTTTCGGATCCCACTTGAGCATTGAGCCTATGAATTCCAAGAACTGTTTCTGCTCAGCCTCGTCTTGCAGTTCCGGACTGTTGATGAAAGCCGCGAACGAGGTAGGTGGGAAGGGCGACTCTACCAGGAGAGCTCCTGTGGCAAACTCAGTACAGTGACCATCGTGCCGGGATCGCAGTCGATCGACAGATACTCACCGCTGTCATTGTAGTATTTGGACGCATTCTCCCACTGCCGGATCAGGTTGAGAGGCATTGGCCCGAGGACTCCTTGGATTTGGGCTAGGTGAGCATCGGCAGTGTATGGCGTCTTCGGGCTCGCGCAGCCGTCGAAGAGCATTGCGCCTTCTGCAAGCTCCCAGATCTGTCAATACTTGGGTCAGCATCGCACAAAGTTGGGTCTCGCAAGTCACGACGAGGGCGACCGTGAGGTCTGCTCACAAGGCATCCCAGATTCCAGATGTCCACCTTGTAATCCCATTCTGCCCTAAGGACCACCTCAGGAGCTCGCAGTCCTACTGGCTGAATGTTATCCGTCAGGTGCTTGTCGAAATAACTTGCTATTAGGAAACTCCCTGTCAGTCTGCTGGAATGTGATGCAGAATACTAGGTCAACGTAAGTACTCACCTGTTCCGAAGTCCGCGATGCGCACAGAGAAACCAGGTGGTGATGGAACACTCTCAAGAACTTCATTAGCAGGGATTGTCTGTTCTGATTTCATGTAGAAGTCGTGTTGCGGGTCTCTGGCTGAAGGAGAAGGTTCGAAGACTGTGGACGGCGCACGCTCAAAGAACTTGTCGGTTTGTGTTGTTTCCAACAGAATATTCGACGGCTTGATGTCTATTGTTGCGTCGCTCGGTCAGCCACAATGAAGGTTCAGGGCTGTCCGTGGGATCGGACAAACTTACCCGTGTGGATGATTCCGCATTTCGTGTGCAGGAATGATAGTGCGAGTAACATTTGGCGCGCGATCTTCTTCAGAATAGGAATTGGTATGCGGAGCAGGGGGAATAGTCGCCGGTACTCGATGAGACTTGGTCCCATTGCTTTGAAGACCAGACATAGATGACTGCCGTGAGGGCCCTCATGCTTGAAGTGATCGAGGAGTCCCAGGACGTGCGCTTCACCCGGGTGTAGTTCGTTGATACTCTTGATATGCTCCAGGATGCTAAGCTCGAAGGTGTCATGCTCACCGAAATATGCATCTGCTGTCAAGATCTTGAGCGCAACGTGGCGTTTCGTCCTAGCACGAGTGAAGTCAGATCCGGTCCAAAGTCCTTAGCTGGATGTAACGCAACGCGGAGCTTGGAATAGACTCACGTCGAATCTTTTACCAGCCATACAGTAGAGTAGACTCCATAGCCGAGCTTGCAGATTACTTGGTAGTGACCGTCTTGGAGTCGATCCCCGATCCTCACAGCATGATATCCTCCCAGTCGATATCTTGCGAGGCTTTCCTCGGCGATAGGGGAGCTGCTTCGCGCCTGCGCTGTGCGAGGAATCGCTATTGTCGACGTTATTCGCGCGATGATAGATCGGAAGATTCTGTTTGCCGTCATCGTGCTATTGGCGACAGCGTCTCCACCCAAGTAGAAATGTCGTGTACAAGGCGTCGTGCCAACGACGATGGAGGCCGAACCATGCTTTCTCGATTCGTTGTTTCGAAAACCCGAATGCTCATTTCTGAACAGTGTCTCAGGTGACTGCATCGTGACAAGCTCACATTCGGAAGGTACAGTAATTTAAAGTTTGTTACAGCAGGCACGTCCCGCGCCGTTCCTTACAGTAGCTCCGCTATAAGCCATTCCGAGGTCATCTACTAAGTACAGTAGGCGAAGCAGGCTATGCACGGTCTGCGGCAGACTTCAATGGCTGGGCGCATGCGAGGCAGAGACTACGACCACAGTGACTGTTGGGACACAGATCGTGAGCGCTGACCCAGCGCTGAATCGCAAGTCATGGCCTCAAACGACGCACCGGTTCTCCATGGCAGAGAAGGGCAATGAGGCAACCGCCGCTGTTTGGGCCTATGCTGGATGGCTTGTATATAGATTCAGAGAGCTGGTGGCAGATGGATGAGTATTGCAGCTGCCGAAGCAAAGTCCGACCCACTGTCAAAGCAAGCTCCAAAACGTTGTCAGAGCAAATCTCGAATATCCAGTACCAAAATGAAGACATCGAGTATTCTGAGGAGGGCTGCCGATAAAGTCAAGATCTTCTTCGTTCACAGTACGCATCATAGTAAAGATGGCCGCCGGTCCGAAGCGATAGGAGACGTTGAGGAATTCATTAAGGGCAGGAAACTCGAAGGCCGCGGAGTTGCCCAAGCCGCAATCAGGTCAGTGTCTTGATGCACGTTGCTGAAGGTCGCCAACACCATCTTCCAGCACGGCCGCTCCAACTTGATACTAACTCCGCGACCTCGTAGCCAATGTGCTGACAGAAGACACAGATCCTCGTACCATAAGAGTCCCGAAGACCGACGAGAACATCTCACCGTCGACTTCCTGGACAAGGACGGCAACTTCATTACTACCCGACATGTGTGTAGCAGCGACGATGAAAAGTAAACGCGGGAATGGTCGAATCAGCAGCGGGCATTTTATCGACGGGAGGAACTGGCAAGCAGTTTGGCGTTCTGTCGGATGGCACCTACCAGGACAGTTCTCCATCATTTTCGATATTGATCACGGTTGAGGAGTGCGTTTATCTACAGTGATTAGCAGCCACTTGAAGGAACAACTTGCTCTGCCATCTCTGTTGCGCTGTACCCTCGCTGTCCCTTCCTACGTCAACGTGGTGTAAATCTGACAGCAGCTGTAGAAGCGTACTGTGACCAGCGACGGTTCTGACCGTTCTGGAGCCCAACATTGCAGTTCGCGAAGGATAGAATTCGCGTGAAGTCTCATCGCACCCATGCGTGGATAATCTGATACAGACAACGATAGCGTCATCAAGGTCTGTCGCGCTTCCGGAGGATAGTCGCAAACCATCGCTGAGCCAGTTTGCGGCAGCAAAATTCCATCCGCGCTCCAAAACGCCGTCGCAGCCCATGCATAGGCACGTAGCGAAGAGACCGGCATGCGCAAAGTCTGGCAGGCTTATGAGGTGGCACCTTGCTAATAAGTATCTAGGTACAGGAAGGTTGGAGACTCGAGGATGTTTTAGCGAAAGAGGTCCTTACCCAACATAGGCTTGGCTACTCGTGAGCTGAACCAAAGTTCCTGCATTTAGAACAGGGTCTCCGGGCTTGATTCGTCGGGTTTCGCGGTCGCCTAGCAAGCCTGGTCCCCAGTTTTTGAGGCTCAACTCCTCCACCCGCTAAGGGTGACGCAACTTTTTCGAACGTTGCATTCGCTGCTGCGACCATTGTTGTCCGGAAGCGGTAGTCCCTCTCACAAATCATGCATGTGTGGTGTTGATCTGCCCAAGCTCTGGCATGTCTGAAACGGGCAGAGAACCGCGAGAAATTGAGTCACTGTGCGCGGCTCATCTATCCCGTAGGTAAATCATCACGGATCTAACGGCCACCTACGTGGAGTGCTTCTCTTAGCACGGAGGCCTTGACGTAGGCAATGTGGACCGACTTCGACTCGTGATCTATTGCCAGGACGCAGTGTTGCTTTGGACAGTCGAAACTGCGAAGAAGTACCTGCGAAGAACTCCGAGATACCGAAGCATCGCTACGTTCGCATGCATTTTGGTCTGCTGTGAGGTGCTTGCTATTCAGCTATGCCGGTCGGGATTTGTAACGAAACGTCGCAAGGTACCAGAAGGGACCTAGCAGCACGTTTCTGCGGGAGTCATTGCCGGCTATTCCTCGCTAGCGACCCTGGCTTGTGACTAATCTGACAAGCGATGAGATGAGATCTCAAATTTGACCGGGTTATATCGTGGAAGATATCCGGCATATCAGCGGACGAAATCAAGAATGCACCCATGAATGGGACCGAGGTGGATAGTTTTGATGTTCTTCATGATTCTGGTGTGTTTTCATCAGCAGGCTGCTGCTGGTAGACTAGACTATTCAATGCTCAATGTCGCTCTGAACGCTTCAAATCGCTCGCTAAAACGCTGCACTAGAAAGGTAATGCCGTGATGACTCGATGCCCGCGTCACATTGCCATGCCGACCCTGCTTGGTCGCCGTTCCCGCCCGTAGTAGTAATCAGCGTGCATAGCAGCACAGGTATCGCTGGGTCTTCGTTGTGATTGTTGTAGTGATCGGACAACTGTCGTCTCGAGAACAGATTCGTGGTGGATAAGTTGCTTGACAGTGCTGTAACAGCGTTCGTAGGCTACGTGTAGACCCTCGCTCTCTTCGGCACCCTCGACTGTGCAAATGGACATGATGCTGGCCAGTCGTGCTCGTTGTTGTGAGAATTGATATTCGATGACCTTCTCGCTTGATTCCCATTCGTATGTCTCTCGGTGAGTTGGTGATGAGGCGCGAGATGATTGTTGTTTGGGTTGAGCAATGCCATACTTTTGTGAGATTGACACACGGCTGTGGAGTAGGGCAGCGAGCTTCCAGATGTCACAGAAGATGCATCGTCTTGTGCATACACCGCAGACGATCTTTTGTTGTGAGCTTGGTCGAAGACCGCTTAGTAGGGCCTGCTTCGCTCGGCAAGGCATTGTGATTGTTGTTTGGATTGGTTGAGGAGAATATGGCACGACGTTGATGTGTGTTTAAGTACCTCTTGCTGGTATACTAGAACACTGTGGTCTCGGTAGCTTGATTGCTGTCTCTTAAGTGTTTGAGAGATGGAAGCTAAAAGTATCAACACGAAGGGGGCGAAGATGAATGATTTATAGATTATTGAGGTAGCGGAAAGTCATGTCTCGCGAAACAACGCAAACCATATACAGCAAGGGTAGCAATAACACACGTGGGAACCAGGGCTTTGATTTCATCAGCTGTATCCACAGGGCAGCATTATGCATGCAGCATGCTGCTCATAGCACACAAAGTTCAAAAGAACATTTACGACAGCGCCAGAATGGAAGAAGCCGTAGATGTGCCATGCGACAGGGGTACTGTGGTGGACGCAACGTCGTATCCGACTTCCTTTGAAGAGGAAATTCTGAGTATTGATAGGTCAGCTGCGACCCGTGACTTTGGATCTGGTAGGCGTCGCAAGCGCTAAGCCCTGGGTGGGAAGTCCCAGTCACGACTGCCTTCTTGGCCTTACGATTTAGGCTCTGCTAGGGCTGATTGCATTCCCAAGCGTTGCGGTGTCCAAATTGCCCTTCCCCAATTCAAAGGCCCTGTGGCACAACCAAAGTCCCATCCTATGATCTGCATGCTCAGGCAATGATCAACGAGATCAGCACTAGAAGGCAACCACCAGTCGAACTACAACACATCGCTCGCGAACATGATTTGCCTTTGTTTACCTCGACCCTGTTTTATTCGAAGGCTCATCTCACATGGCGGGAGCAAAGCCCATAAACTCCTTATTTTTCCAATGCGATGAGCATCGATGCCATGCCCTTGATTATTGAAACACCACAAAGACCCATCGTAGTGTTTGTCGAGCCATAGCGCGGAGAAGTCTCGCGGTTCCCGATCGGAACGTGCAGCAATTGCAATCAATAGTAGCAGGCAACACAAGTCAGGAACACGACATGGTCGATATTCGCCAATCGCCATAGTGACAGACATACCACAAAGTCTTGGAACTCGTGTTCAGTGTTCTTCAAAATGAAGCCACATTTCTGAATTTCTTGGTCGGATTTCCAATTGGTCTCCAGCTATCTCGCACAGTCCGACACTGGTTTTGGTGATTACGCGAGCTATCTGCAACATCGATTTTGCAGCAATGACTACAACCTGAACAACCACACTTGGCGGCAGGAAGTTGGTCATGACGCGGAAAACGGCATCCCCAGAATTGCGGGCTTCGCAAAGGCACATGTTCGCATCAACATGGTTGCGAAGTC
The DNA here is from genome assembly GCF_001299255.1 of Cyphellophora attinorum. Lineage (NCBI taxonomy): Eukaryota > Fungi > Ascomycota > Eurotiomycetes > Chaetothyriales > Cyphellophoraceae > Cyphellophora > Cyphellophora attinorum. The sequence goes on from NW_017253267.1 coordinate 214,626, forward strand.
TTCCCGAAAACCACAGACATCGCGCATTCGACGAATAGAATGACGAGCACGACTAACAAGCAGCCCAGTGAAGCACTGGTTCAAGGCATTATTTGGTAAGCAAATTCGCCGGAATCGATCATGCCTTCCAAGAGCCTCCTGTCACCAGACCTACCAAACGCTTACTGCTGCAGCGGAAATCATGGAGATGGAAGCTTAGAGTTCGCAAGATCTAGGAGAGTTGATCCCGTCCACTGCCAGAGTCACTCTAACCTTCGAGAAGAACTCTCTTTCGACCTGTACTCTCTGCAATTGGTGACCTCGATGTCTCGTCTCGTGTATGCAACAATAGCAGCATCTAGGAGCGCTAAACCGAGTTTGTAAGCTCTTGCCGCAGCATCGATCTTGCAACATCAACCAGTCACAAGTTCGGCTCCTGCATTACAGCAAGCCACTCGCATGCCAGCCATCCACTCACCATCGCCACCGATGTCGCTGCCTTGCGCTTCGACTTGTGTACGTTCAGCCATTTCTCTTGGTAGATACTAGTCATGGCCATGTTGAGCGGACTTCCATGTCCGCCTCGCAACATGCTCAATGCGGTGTCGTTGCCTTACAGTATGCGATCTTGCTTTCCACATCCACTGCGTCACACGTGTCGAAGAAAGTCAATCCTGAGCCGGAGGCACGGTTGATATTCTGGAAGTTCACGTGGCCGCGGAGTGCAGGTTGATGTTATCGCCAGTACAACAGATTTGGGTGCTTGGCTTGACATCAGTAGCAGGCAAGCACTACCAAACCTGCTTCTCAGACCGAATTCTTCGAAGTTCGATGATTGTCAATAACTTTGGAAGCTATCGCCCGTCGATTCGACTGGACGATCCTCGAATAGGTAGGTGCTACTCTATGTTAACCTTTGTCTCAGCCCAACACCACCACAGCGTTGAACGGCACGAAGCGCTCGTTCCCAAAGCTACGACGGTCTGCTCAAACGTCTACGTGACTTTCCAATCAGTCTGAGATTTTTCTCACCAACAACGTCATCATCAGAGAATGCCAGCATGTGCGAGGAGACATCTTGTCGATTTCCCTGACATCTCCCTACCTCGTCGTTGCTCAGCCGCACATTTGAGGTAATTGCTGAAACCTGACCCGCAGCACAGGCCTGGTTATAGCTCTTCGTGCGTCATGTATATTCTACCGGAAAGAAGAGTCTGGTTGCCGCAGATGCTACGTTCAGCACTTTTCGTTCCCCGTCCACAACCGCTGAACAAGCACCGTCAAGCTCTGAGGTCGTTGAACACCAGGTGAGACCGACAAGCTGCACCAAAAATGTTCGTCCCGACACACCAAAAGCCTCTACTCGCCACCACAACGAACATGCTTGAGTGGGTCAGACCGTATATGCTGTCGTTGTCGCCACCACCGCGTTCTGTCGGTACCTGCATCCTGGCACATCAATTTCAAGCTCCTGCTATTGGGCCCGCGCGCGCACGACACGAGGCTACCTCGAGTAGGAGCAAGGGTGTCGCGCTGAAATGGTTCTCTTCGCCCTGTCTGGGTCTTCCACTCCTACTCCACCATAGTTTCCCGTCTTCACGAGGACCCTACTCGATCCCTGATCAATTGTCTGGCGCACTGAGCTCAGCTGCGCCATTACATCGCTGATATTGGATACCCATGTGGGTAAAACATGCTCGTTGCCGATCATTAGCAAAATAGGACAGACGGACATGTTCGCGAGACATTCGGAGTCGTATCAGCGACATTCGTGTGTCTCAAGGGTGAAGCTCGTGCGTCCCCTCTTTGCGGCCGGCTCTAATCGCTACCTGTGCCACTCACTCTCTCTAACCCCTTGCATTGGCTCTATCTTCGCCTTTGGACATCGCAGGGTCTTTTTACTCGCAGAGACGTACTTCTCCGTATGTCGCTCACGTCCTCAAAGCGGCCAACCATTGGCCTGCGAAGCAACTCCCGAACGATGGCTTTGTTCAATCTGAGCTCCGCTTCGGCGCCCTCCCGCAACTACGATCAGTCGACGCCAACATGGCGATACCATCCGCCTGCGACGATGTTTGCTTTCCCCGTTAACCTTGGTCCTTTTCCTGTCCGTCCGCTGATCTTGCGTCTTGACGTTACTCATCATACTAGCTCTTGCTGCACTTGCGAGTACGCCCGCTTCAATCCTCCAGCACTTCTTTTCCGGTTTCACAGTACCATAATGTTCCATCCAAAGAGATCTCGTATGACATGCGATGATTCGGCCAGAACTACCAGAAGTCTTTCAGGAGAGGTAGTGAACGGCAATGCTAGTCGGTAGGCACGAAGAGGAGGAACAGCTCTCGCTTGGGAAGGGGCACTCGACCACCAGGAAGGAGCACTCGACCACCAGGAAGGAGCACTCGACCACCAGGAAGGAGCACTCGACCACCAGGAAGGAGCATTCAACCACCAGGAAGGAGCACTCAACCACCAGGAAGGAGCATTCAACCACCAGGAAGGAGCACTTGATCACAGGGCAGGTGGGAAACAGAAGACGATGCGCCCACCGGGTAGTGACTTCGATCGATAGTGACGGGCTCAGAGTCTTTCATCCTCGTTACTGGAGACGCACAACGGTAAGCACATCTTTTACAAACGGTTCCGCTTTACCGATACAACTCGAGTACAGCCCGAGAATGCTAACTATGGAACGTCCCTCCAGGTCAGGTCAAGTTCCATGCCTCCATTGGCTATTCCGTATCCTACCCATCTCTCATTGCCCGGTCCGCCGCGACACCTTCCCCCTTCCATCTCACGCGCAACACATCACCTATTAGCAATCTTCGCCGCCTCCCTCTCGACATCCCAACTCCCCAGCCACGTCCCAATGTCATCTATCGTGGCATCCATATCGAAACCTTCCATATCCATATCCGGCATCACACCATCCGACTCGAGGCCCGCAGACGTGCCATTCTCAATAGCAGTCGGCCTGGGCTGCGCATTTGGCCTGTTCGTTGAGCCATTGGATGTGGAGCCGTAGGTGTTTGTGACAGCTGTTGCGGTGAGCGTCGTCCCTGGAGGCGCTGACGAGGGCATGCTCGAGGGGTGCTTGAGTGCCTGTTTGAGAATAGATTTGGGTTGCTTGAAGGGTTTCTGGACAGTGAATGCGTCCGTGGCAGGAGCAGGAGCAGGAGCAGGAGCAGGTCGATGAGTCTGATCTATGCTTGGAGGGTCGAGGCTGTCAGGCTCGTCGTCATCGTCGTCATCCTGAGGCAGGACTGCGTCTTTTGATTTGGGATAGTACAAACTTGAATCGATAATGGCAGACTTGCGAACCTGGAAACCATTCTTGATTGATGTTTGGCTTTCGTCGGACAGCGGGTCTGCGGCAAAGGATGCTTTCTTCTTGGTCCTCTTGGTGGTGGCTGAGGTCCGGGCTCTCGTTGCCGTGACAGGTGTTGAACGTTTGTCGGATGTCATTCCGATCTTCTTGATCGTGCTGATCGGAAATGGCGCAATGTCGCCCAGTAGAGCCTGGGTGTCTAGATTGCGCGCTGGCGTGCGATTGTCCGCTAGACCGGCATTCAGGCGGTCGATCAAAGCATCGGTAGTGTCCATTTCGTCATCAGCTGGATCTTGAGCAGTGCTCGCGGCTTCCTCTCTGGGAGGGTGCTCCTTCTGAAGCTCTGCACCGCTCTTGCCGCCTTCCAAAACTCCGTCTCTGAGGCTGGTTTGAGTTGGAGGTTGGACAGGCTGTAACAATTCGCCTGTACTTTGGGCGTTGGATATACCAAGCACGATCTCGGAGGTCACCTGTCCAGCAGGCAGTTCGCGCCGTGTCGTGGCCTTTGATGTTTCACGTGACAAATCAGGCACTTGCGACTTCACCGTCTCTGGTTGCGGAATAGCAGCTTTGGCGTTCGGTCCGCTCTTGCTTTGGTAGTCCTTGTCCAAGACAACGGCATCTGTGACCTGATTCGCCTCCTCTTGCACACCCTCAGCGTCGGGTGCTTTGTTCGGCCGACGTCCGCGGCGGTACTCAAATGCAGGTAGGTTGGTGGAGGGTGGAAGTCTATGCACAGATCGCCTCTTGTTCTCCAAGATTGCTGCTTCTGCCCGGTCCTGACTTTCGTGTGTCTGCTGTGACGAATTCTGCTCGATTTCTGCTTCGGCGACGGGGTTCTGTAGCCGTGCCCAGTTACCTATCTCTGTGTTCATATTTTGACCGTCGGCAGAAACTGGCCGCTTCGGCTCCAGATCAGGTGCTGCTTCTCTAGAGGGGCGAGTCGCAGGTGTTGGGGAGCTCCGGATGTCCATGGCACGGACACTCCCACTGGATCCCCCGAAAGCATCATTAGTCCGCAACCAGTCTTCCACACGCTCAGCAGTTGTGAATGTGCCCTCGTTAGGTGCCACCACCCTGGGTGCTGTAGTCTTCTTGAACACATCCTTGGGAGACTTATGAGTAACGATCGGCGGCTGCGTGAACTCGATGTCGTCGACAGTCAGATCAACGTAATCGGCATGTCGACTTCTAACATCCTTGGATCCTGAGACGGTTGGTGGTGTCCTGCCCACGATTCGTGTATGGTGAGCCGTCTCAGGTATCTCTTTCTCTACTGTCTTTTGAGTCTCTCTCCAAGGATTGCTCCATGGAGTTCTGAAAGGCCCCTTGATTCCTGCCGACAGGATGAAGATCGATTCTCCGCGTAGGACTGCTTCCGCATTGTCTCTGATCCTCCGCCTGCGCTTAGATGCTCTTAAGGCCGCTTCTGCCTCGGTGTCGTCGCTCTTTGGCTCGGCGTAGATGTATGTGCCAGCACAGAGAGGTATGTCTTCGATGTTCAATGGTGACACTGGCCTTGGGTAAGGTAGAGCTTTGGTCGCCATTTCGCAAGGCTGGAGAGGCGATTGATCATTCCAAGCTGAAACAGGACGGACTACCGACCGCGGAAACTTCACAGTACATCTTTGATAAGTTCAAACAGATCGAAGACTAACTCGACAGTGAGGAAAGGCCGCTGATGGCCAGAAAGAAGGCTGCGTCTTCGTTGCTAGTCACTTTGATCCGTTTCCTAGGCAAAGATGAAGCTAACCTTGGAAGTGGCTGGCAATTTTGTGGAGAAATTTCAGGCGCGTCACGAGTCACGAGCACGCGTAGTATCCGCATCGGGACGCAGCACTTCGCCGGAAAGCCATATTCATGTGTACGCCTTGAAATGGAACGACTGCTCTTTGCTCCCAACACTTTCATCATTCATTTCTACATCTCATCATGCCTGTTGCTCTGGCTCATGGTGCAGCTGGGTGCTGCTCAGGCCCATGACAGCTATTCACCCCCACGAAACCCTGGTCAATTCATGCCGTCATCACTAATGATACACTATCGATACATTCCGTTGGTCAGCCTTGCTGTACTTCGGCCACGACACCTCGCTCTTCACATCTCCTCCAGATTTCTTCGCGTTCTAGGACTTTCGACCGATCTATAACCAGTCCATCCAGCAGTGACAGATTTTTACAGTGCTCAGCAAGCAAAACTTCCGTCAACCGACGTCGCATTCCTGTGTTCTCGTCCAGAGTCGCCCGCCATTTGTCATCTGCCTTTGCGTAAGCATCCGCGCTGAGGTCTTTTCCCTTCGGCGGTGGATGGAATCCTATCGTGAGGGGGTTGTCGCGCAGGTCGAGCTCCGCCAGAGATGGCAGACGAGCCAGCAGCAAGCAGGTTCGACGCATCCTCCGAACTCGATTCCTCAGAAGGACCAAGCGGCGTAGTCTGAACGTGCCTTGCAAATCCGATAATTCCGAGATCGAGTTGTAGTTCAAGTTGAGGTTGCGTAGATTCGGGAAAACGCTGCCAAAGCCGATGCCAACTTGTGAAATGTTGCATTCCGAGAGCTCTAGTTCCATCAAGCTGTGCTGAGGCAAATCTGGCAATTCCAGGTGTCCGTCCGCAACAGGATTACCGGACAATGCCAATGAGCGACAGTCGTTGGGTGTACACAAGATTTGATTCACGAGATCGTTCTGGCTGTTTTGGTGCCTGATTGAAATTGTTTCCAGCTTGTTGGCCTTGCAGAGGCCCTTGATCTGCACAATCGCGTTGCCGTCGAGGAACGCACATTTGAGAGCTGGGAACTGCTGAAAATTGAAAACCTTGAGTTTGTTGTGGCCAACCCCAAGCTCTGTCAGTAGTTTTGGTCCTCTGCGGTTCGGTGGCAGGATCTGGCGCAATGAATTGTACGACACATCTAGGTCCAGTAGCTTGCGGAGGAAGTTGAGGTTCACCAGCCTCTCTATGTTGTTGTGACTTATGTCCAGTCTCTTCAGCTGGTCGAGTTGCGATTGCGCAAAGTCGATGTGAGCAAGCTTGTTCCCGCGAAGCTCTAGTTCAAGAAGCCCATTGTGTTGCATGACGCATGAATGTTTTGGATGGAGCAGTCGTTGGCCTTCAGAGTCCGCAAATGGAGTAAGTCGCTGAAGCCATCCAGGCTTTCCAGCTTCGAGTTGCCCGAAACATCGACGTACTGCAGGTTGCGCAAGTTGCTCCAGGAGATACTGTCAGTCAGCATGTTTTTCGAGATGTCAAGAGCCTGAGTTGATGGTATGCTGTTGAGATGTGTGATCTGATTTTCAGCCACCGAAAGCTGATCAAGTGAAGGACAGAATTCGTCCAGGCTATGCAGACACTTGAGGTCCTTCTTCTCCAGACGAAGATACTTGATCCGTTCCCAGAACAACTCAGAAGACTGTACATCAGTGATGGCCTGGACCAGGGCATCTCTAGAGAGTGCCAGTGTCCCATGTGCTTGCTTCAGGGCTCTCTCGTGTGCCCGCTCGTCGATGAAGCTTCTTTCCGGGTGATCATCCTCGCGTGCATGCACGGTGAAGTCGGCCAGTGGGGTGAGGTTCAGTATGCTGATCTCCCGGATCTGTGGAGTTCTTCGGATCATCATGCTATTGTGACGAGACATGGGAGGTGTGGGCGCTGCGGGCCGTGGAGGCAAGCGCATAATCTGCGATTCTGAAAACCTGCGTTGGTATTGATCGGACACTTGTCGCGAGCCACTGTCTGACATTTTCGTCGTTACGAGAGGTTTCGCAACGTTGGCCGACACTTCGCGGAGTGGCCTGGACACAGAAGGAGACAGATTGTATCTTTTCGAGCCAAATCTTCGTTCGGGAGTGTTTGGCAGCGTCGCGACACGTGGGAACGGCTCTGGGTCTTCGATCTGCGTCTCGCAGGTGGGACTGGGTGGATGAGGTGAGATCGTGCCATGTGTTCCGTCTGCCCAGTCAACACGCTTCACTGAACCGCGAGGCGCTGTCTCGCCATATGGCTGCGCATCAGCCTCGTCAGACTCGTAGATCGAGGAGTTGTAACATGAACTAATGTTCTCGACCCAGTTGACGCTCTTGGAAGGTGACCGGATGACGCTTGCTCGTCGTGTTGGGGAAGCACTCTGTAACGATTCTGGTATAGAAGCCTGAGTGTTTTCCTGTACTTCATCGTGTGTGGCCGCATTGTCGACAGCGTCTGACCCGGCTGTATCTTCTTTGCTGGTATTGATCTCAATATCGTTCCCATCTGCATCCAGAGCAGGCAACGGGTCTAGATTTAGACTAACATCTTCGGGCTCGGTCGGAGTCAGCCAGCGATGTTCTGGTCCTTCATAAATCTCGGATGGCGTGATACTCGCGGATGGATGCCGCCGCAATGTGGATCGTTTACGTTCTTGCCCTTGTCGCAATATTGTCATGACCCGGCTTGCTTCTGAAAGATAGTCTCCAGTCCCGAGTGACTGCCTCTTTGTGGGATGTACTGCTATTGACGTCCCTTGCGACAGGTCTGAAGGGATGGGCGAAGAAAGCTCTGTGGCCTTTACGGGCGAGGCTTTCGTTGGCGAGGGCGCTATGAAGGAGAATGTCTCGTTGGTGTCTGTGTGCTTGCTGTCATCTTTTGTGAATATTGACTCGAGCTTCGAAGGAGAGAAAAGGTCGACGTGGTTGATATTCAGCGCCGGTGCGGGACCAGCTGCGCTTACGCGACGGACGACGGTGCCATCTTCATAGTCACTGCCCGCCGACAGCCCCGACATCTCGCGTCCGGCGAGGCGCGGAGAGGTAGGCAATGGTCGCAGCGAGAACGTTGGATACTATTAACAATGGCCTGACAATACTTCGTGGAATGATGCGTCTATCGTCAGCGGGCAATCATGGTGGTGTTGGCGTTGCCACGTTTGGCCATATGCGCGTCGAAGCACTTTTGTGTCGAGCCGAATCGTCAAAGTCAAAAGCTGGTGGGGAGTTTGGCGAGCATTACCACGGCAACGGAAGCGGATATCTCTTCCGGTCAAGTTCAAGTACCTCCACTTCAAGTTCGTCTTTTATCTGAGTGGTCACAGTCTACGCGTCGCTAAGTCTTCACATGGCATTGCAACCATCACTTCGCTTGCTTGTAATTGCCGAAAGGTACCATGAGTGACGATGGCGGTGTTGCATGGACGGCTTTCCTACAAAGTAGCTGAGAGTACTCTCGAAAATCGATGGAGAAAACTCCAGCCAACAACGACCGGGCCGCCAGAATTATGCGCTGTACCTCAGCGTAAAAGGCGACCCTCTCATGAATGTCGTCCCAGAAGTCCAAGAGCTTCTCGCCTGCCTGTGCTGGCAGGATCCAAGTACGGCAGCTCACCAATCCCTGAGGCTCGCACACCAGTGCGGATTCCGTCCACCAAGTGAGTATCGGGCTGCATGGTCAGCTTTCGTGGAACAAGCATGTTGGGCTACCGTCAATACTTACTGTGGCTGCATGGAGTGTGCAAACATTGCTCCAGATAGCACACGCACCTTTCGTCCAGTGCATCCTCGCAATGCAATCATGATTTCTGGTGATCAACCGCATCACATAGTCCCGGACCATCTGTCTTCATACGCGTACAAGCCATCGATCTTGCTGACATGCAAGCCAACACCAGCAAACAAACTCTTCCAGCCGGTCACTGGATGCGTTCTAACTACCGGGTGATGCGGCGCGAACTCATATTCCTTGTTCAATGGCGAACCTCTTGGGCTCATCACATCATACTTACCCGCTTCACAGGCTGACTTGAATACAGGCTGTGCACACTCGGCTGTCAGGCTCTCCAGAAACTTCTGCATCGGTGGCGAGCACCGATCGAATATCTCATACCCCGAGGCCCACAGTGTATCGCCGCCCGCGGGTGGCGTATCCTGCATTCGAAGGAAAGAGAAGTCTGAAGGGCAATTCTCGAAGAGCGAATCGCTGTGCCACTCTCGTCCAAGATCTCGTGGCTCCATACCGGCACCAGGTCGGTTCTTCATCGTGGCGTACAGCTTCTTCTGGGCTTCAGAGTTGATGACATATCTCGCCATCCTGGTTAGCGACGATGCAAACCCAAGGACTGTCAACTTACATGTTCTTGTCCGTGGTGCCATCAGCCATCGGAAGGTTATTGGGATCATTGTACAGAGGATGAACGTGCAGACCGTTCTCTTCAGGTCGACCGGAGAGCTTCCCGAGCAGATCAGTGATGTGCTTCTGCTCGTCCACCGTCAAGTCATCCTGTGGCGCCCGGAAGAACACAACGCCACGCTCGCATATCGTGATGGCCAGATCTCTAAGCTGTTCGTCCGAGTTGGCGGCCGTGAGCATTTCCTTCAGCTTTGCCGTCGGGTACTCGCGACCAATGATCGGCGTGACATCGACGTATTCTAGGTGGTCGATGCTGTTGCCTTTTTGCAATGGTTCGCGGACCAGACGGTTCGGTGCCATGGAGCCCATCGTCGCTATCGTTGAGGTCGTCGTCGTTGCTGATGTGGTGAGTTTGAAACAATGTTATGCCGTTTGGTATAGGAACAGTCACATGCTTGATAGTGACTGATCTCGCATGTATACTCCCGAAAGTCTGATGTTCCTCACGCTCAGAGGCGTGTCGCGGAGATTCGGTCTTAGCCGTGGGGCATCAATGCCTGGGGAAATCCCACTGCGGAGAGAGTCATCGTGGCGTCTGTCAAGATTGTGGGGGTGGATGCCTTCTCCAACACGCCCTCAGCGCATCTTCGGACGATGAGCTTTACGAACCACAAGATTGGTCGAAATGGAGAGTTTTGATGGTTCGAAGGTCTTGTCGACCGGGCTCCGGAATCCGTTTGCGGCAATCTCCAGAACCATCACCCAGTGGGCGCCTATTATGCCCGCATGAAGGCCTGTGAAGGACAATTTGGCGGTGACTCGCCGACTTGGCGCCGTCGATTGATTGCTTCCTGACAGGCCAACACAAGACATTCACGGAACCCGGCACAAGCATCGCCTTCAGATACTTGTTTTTGGCAGGAGCTCATCCGAAAGTGAAGGCAAAGAGAGACCAGAGGGACTTAAAAGCGGCTCATCACAGTAGTCCCCAAAGAATGCGTGCAGTTAACTTTTGTAACATGATTTGCCAAGGGACACGGCCATTTACCGTTCCACATTGTCTACCACTAGTTCGGCTGGTGTGCCGTGTCTGCTTCAACAGTCGGATCTCGCAGCACGTCGAAGACCCTCGGGACAAGTATCTGGGCGCTGCGCGTAGTGACAAGTCCTGGCGCCGCAAGCCTGACATAGGCCAACTTGCGAAAGTCGGCATGCGGTTAGACTCGAGCACCTACACGGCGCCGGCAGTCGACGCAGCCTTCTTGGTGTCTCCTGCGGTCGAGACGTCCTCCAGCTCCTGGATCTCTCCTACTTTCCCCGTTCCATGATGCATAGCCTGTGTCGACGTACAAACATAACCCTTGAACTTGCGTGCAGGAACACGAGCTTCGAACATCTCATGAATTTCCTCCAGGGTTCTGTCACGTGTCTCGGGCACGTAGAAGAACGTGAACAAGAATAGAATGGCGTTTGACCCAAACCAGATGTAACTGTTGCAATTATCAGCCTTGCATCGACTCAAGTAATGCTTCCTGCTTACCCATATTTCGGTCCCCAGCCAAAGAAGCCGGGTTGATGAAGTATGGTGCCGTAAAAACACCGAGCCAGTTTCCAAGGAAGTTCAGGGCTGTGGCTAGGCCGAAGACATGCGCCCGGAGATGGTTGTTGGGATATTCGCCTCCCATGAGCCATGCGTATGGTGCTGTGTAAGTTAGCAGCCGTCGTCATTCGAGGCAGATTGGGCTTCTCACCATAAGCAACGTAAAAGAAAGTGAATATGCAAGTGAAAGCAAGACAGGCTCTCCCAGCGACGGCAGTCGCGGGAGCAGCACTCCAGGCGACTGCAAAGCCCAGCTGCGCGAGTCCACAGGCTGCTACGCCCACCAGCAAGATCAAGCGGCGATCGATTTTGCGTACAAAGAGGAAGCTGAAGAAGACTCCCAATAGTCCCATGCATGTGACCATAGCAGAGTATGCAAACGCGTCGCCGATGCCGGCGACTTTGAGGAAGTATGTTGTGTAGATGTTGATCCAGGATGACCCGTTGGCACAATGGAAGCAGATGACAGCAATGGACAAGAAAGTTCGTCGGCGATCAGTGCCCTTCCACATCTCGACCCATAGCTGCTTCTTGTTCTGCTCGACCTGTGATCGTGTAGAGATCAGAATCTCATTGAACTCGGCCTGGAACTCCTCTTCTTTGATGTTCTTATTCCGCAGCCTGCGTAGTGACGCTTTTGCTTCTTCCTCTCTGCCTTGAGTGCACAGCCAGCGCGGACTCTCGGGAAAGAAGAAAAGCGCGATAGATTGGATGGTCGGCGCAGCAAAGAAGATAGCGAGCGGAACACGGTAAGCTGCCTTGCTCGTCCAGGTATGTGTCCCGTAGTCGACTGAGGCTCCAACGATCGAGCCGATCGAGAGCTGACTCTGGTACACAGCGAACACGATTCCTCTAAGATGAGCCGGAGCGACCTCATTGACGTAGACTTGGCAGAATGTGAGAAACCAACCGACACTGATCCCGAGAATCAGCCTCGCGAAGTACAGTGCTCCTAGATTTGTCGTCCCAAGCATGATTGCTGTAGAGACGGCATTGACGGCAGACGCGGCCCAGAGACCGTATCTCCGTCCAAAGCGAGCACTGAATGGACCAACGGCGAGCGATCCAATAAAGGTTCCGATAGTCATCAAGCTTGAGATCAGCTGTTGGACAGTCGGGTCGATTGCCCAAGTTCTCTTGATCTCGTCGTAGTATCCAAACACTTGTAAGAATCCTGGCATTGCCATGCTACGAGTCTATCAGTGGTGTCGACCGGCCAGCATGGACGAAACTCACAAGCCTCCAACGAGTGCGTAGTCAAGCCCATATTGGAAGGAAGCCACCGTGATGAGGCAACATATCACTGTCCCGGATCAGCAAATGAGCAACATTCAAGCCGCAAGAGTACGAATGTTGGTGGCCACCTTTCGCTGCCACAAAGATCCAAGAGAGAAGACTCACACATGCACTTCCTGTGGCTGCGAACGTCGAGCTGCAGCGGGTTCGCTGAAACCACTGCTCCCACCATGGTGAACGTCCCAGATGCTTAGCGATCGAGATGTTGTTACAGGTTTGTGCCTTCATCAGCGGTGCCAGTCGCTAGCAATGGTTGAAGTTGTAGTCTTCTCCAGCCGAGAGCTTTTCAATTGTATATGAAAGGCATGCGAGTGGGCAGTGACAGCCAGAAAGGCGCACCCTCGGCGGCGCCAGGAAACAACATTGGCCCTAGTCATGACAGCGCAGCCCTAGTCTGCCAGCGTGTATGCACGATGGTAGTGGCGCCTGCACAAAGTAGGTATGGGGCATTAGTTGGGGAAAGAACGCGGGGGCGGATCCTGCAGGCGAGGCATGCCAAGGCTTTGTGGGGGAAGACCTCGGTGCTTTACCCGTAGGCTTATGACCAACCCGAGCTCTGATTGAGCAACGACGGCGACATGCCGTGGGTCTGTGTTGCAAGAACAACTGCCGAAGCGGGCTCAACCCATTTGGAGATGCCACCTACATTTGACAGGAGCGATGCTTCTTGGGTCAGTCTAAACAGCTTTGTACCTCTCACGGGGCTCGCCTGATGTGGTAAACCCCGTCTTGCCAATGTGTCAAACGAACCCGCGATGTCTGGCGACAGTAGACGACCACACATGCAATGTTGGGGTACGCGTGATGGCTCGCTGGATGAGATTGTGCAGTGCTTGCGGCGAGCCATAGACTGTGAGACTTGACTGTGATATATTGCTATAGAAACGTACCAGTATCTCGGAACGGACTCAGCGCTTGACCTGCTCTTAGTCACTAATCACTTGACTTACCATTAACAACTCTTTGTCGCATCGTCGCCCTCGCCATCGAAAGTGAGGTCCGTGAGATGGAGTACCCTGGAACGGTGAATCGAAGCAGTAGTCGCCTGCGTCTATGACAATGCTGCGGCCGTCCTCTTACGCGTCAAGAGTGTCCTGTGCATTGAATACGTGTTGGTTCTCTTGCCGAAAAGGCGTTGTCGCGTAGAGTCCGACAGCATAGTGCTTGGTGGTGCGATATGTCTGGTCTGTCGTGGCGATAGAGAACGGAAAACATGCGCCGGAATCAAAGCTTGACTCGTGGCTCTGCTCTTGTTCAATGTAAGAATAGTCTTGGCAGCATTTGCACAACGCCTAGACCACAGCATCTCGAATGCGTACCAGTAAACTGTGTGGCTGTTCGACGGAAGCTGGGCAACTCTTGAAATGCTTCGTCATGGAAAAGCTTCAAGGAGAAACTGAGACTACGTAAGTGAAGTCTATCTCCAGACATCAGGCGCGATATGCGTTCGTCAGTGGCTCGACGCGAAAAGAGACCTCGAAGCCAGCAGGTCCCGAACTGTATCAGGCTGTAAAAGTGGAGTTTCCCTCTACGGATAGAGCGGCCGGCGCCACCTACAACTCCAGACATCGTCTTTTGTTGCTGTCGACACTTCATGATATCGACGCAGGTAGACAAGGAAAGATGCTTAGACGGTGGCAAGAGGCGAAAGGCGACACTTGGCATTTGCGAATTCAGTGTCGATCGCAGCATTTGCCGTGGGCAAGATGAATTCGCATGCGCGGTTGTCGACCTCGATAGACTTCACTCAGACTCTGTCGTGGCTGTAGTTGACTCTCCCTCAGGAGAACTGTCTAACCCTGCGTAGGTGGGTAAACACTGGTGGCAAAGGGGGGAACCCTCATAAAGCTGTGCTGGTAGACACTCTCATCCCATCGCATCTCTGTCTCTGAACTTATCTGTAGTAGTCACCCTCAAGTAATTCCAGGACTTTGATCGATCACACTCGAACTTCGCAAATATGCAGTTCCGCAATCTAGCCCTGGCCGCATTGGCCTCAGCAGCGTATGGACAAGACCTAAAGACCGCGCTGTCCAACCAGCCATCGTTGTCGAACCTCACCACCTACCTGAACTTGTTTCCAAGTCTGCTCAGTCAAATCAGCCAGATGTCCAACATCACACTTCTCGCACCAAACAACAACGCTTTCGAGATGGCATTGAACGCGTCTGGCGGTGCGTTTCAGAACAACGACACTTCTCTGATCGAAGCTGTGCTGTCGTACCACGTCCTCAACGGCAGCTACTCTAACTTCTCGTCCATGCCCATGTTCATCCCTACGGCTCTCGGGCCTGGCATGTACGCCAATGTCTCGAGTGGTCAAGTCGTGGAGGTTGTCGGTTCAAACAGCACCAATGGCTCGACAACGATCTTCTCTGGCTGTTCGCCAACTCAACTGTCACGAATTCGACGAACTTCACCAATGGCTACATCCACATCATCGATCGCTTCTTGACGTTGCCTGCCAACATCACCGACACAGCTGTACAGCTTGGACTGCGCTCTGCCGTTGGCGCTCTTCAGGTTGCAGGTCTGGCAAGTGCAGTGGATATGCTAGAGAACGTTACATGCTTCATTCCGCAGAACGAGGCATTCCAGGCTATCGGAGGCACTCTCGCGACTGACTCCCAGATGGACCTGAGCCGAATCTTGGAATACCACGTCGTGAACGGCTCAGTGTTGTACAGCACTGATATCAAGAACGGAACCAAGGTTGTCAGCATGAATGATTTGGAACTTACCATCTCCACATACATGGACAAGAATGGAACTGAGGTCATTTATGTCAACAGTGCAAAGGTCGTCACCCCGAATGTCCTCGTCGGAAATGGTGTCGTGCATGTCATCGACAACGTCCTCAATCCCGGCAACCGCACCGCTGTCCCCAACTATACGGCAACGTCAGACTCGCCAGCGTTCTCTGGCGCCAGCTCGGCGACTGGTGAGGTGTTCACCAGTGGTGTGGCCTCAGCGACAACCACGGTAGAGACCGGTGCCGTGGCTAGTGCTACTGCATCCGGGTCGTCCTCGTCGAGTAGCTCCGGTCTCGCAGCTCCGATGGCAACAGGCGGACTCGGCGCGGCGGCTTTGTTCGGAGGTGCTGCTGTGTTGATGAACATGTAGACTGGCATTGACGTTGAGCTGAGCGCGGTGACGACACTGATGGCCGACGATGGTAGTGTTCGAAAGCTCGACCATCACATACCATATAGTCAGCGCCGTGTGTAGCGTTAGACAAGCACCTCAGATGTATAGTTACTCTGTACAAATGCAGGCGAACGTCGATCTAGGAATCAATGATGCTATTGGCAAAATAATGTGTTGCTTCAAGTTGACGTGAATCTCGAGGCTCATTTCAAAAGACGTCGTCATTTGAGTGTCTCGACTCGTCGTCAATTGCCAATATCGTTGATTCTACCCTGCTACTCTGACGCTGCCGCTTGTCGCGAGTGGTCAGAAACAGCTCGGATCTCTGCTCGAGTTGGCTCGATGCTTTGAAACGGGCAGACTTGCGCAAATTTGCAGTCCGACATGCCCAGTCAGAAGCTTGAATTCACCAAACAAGAGCCCTCGTTTCTGCGTAGACTTCGTGAAGAACATGGAGGTCCGCGAAATAATGTGCAGGCTCCGAGGCCGAAGAAAGATCGACTGCGGACTGGCGACGACGATGAAGATGAGCCAGTGATAGTTGATGAGTCCGGCGAAAATGTGGTCGCGAAGGAGGAGTGGGAGGGAATGCTAAAGCGCGAGAAGGAAGGAGTCGAGGCCGAGGCTGGGAGAGACGATGACGTCGAGAAAGCGGACGAGGCAGTCGCGAGTGCTATGGCTAAGGAGGTACAGAAGGCAGAGATAGGAACGACGAAGAAACGAAAGGTTGTGAAAGTGATTGGGCAGGAAGAACCGGCAGATACGCCAAAGAGCAAGCGCGACGATCAGTCAGCGACGACCACCAGCGACGGCACGGACAAAGCCCAAGCAGTCCCAGAGCCATCGAAGCCGAGGAAGAAGGCGAAGAAAATCAAGCTTTCGTTTGACGACCCCGACTGAAGGTCTGCAAAGCCATACGTCTTCACCAAGGCAGATCTATAATTCCTTCATGATCCTATCGATCTCCCGCTGTGCAAAGAGCTCCTTTTGCGAGCCCGACATACCCGACGCAGCCTCTCGAATTGCTAGAATGCGACCTTGAAGCTGCTCCATCTGCTCTATCGACAAGTCCTCCCCACCAGCCTCATCATCTGACAACGCCTGCTCTTCCATCATCGAGAGCTTCAAGCCCAGCATTTCTTCTTGCAGCTCATCGTCCAGGCCTGTCAGCCTCTGTCTGCCTAGAGACCCGGTGTCGCCTGCAGCGCCGTCCTCCGTCTCCTCAGTCGGGTCCGGAGCAGCCGACCAGTCCACGCTTTCCAGAACTTCGAAAATTCGGGCGATGCCAATCCTTTCACCAAATTCATTGCGTGGGCCTGTCTGAGTGTGGATGACTTCACTTGGGTCATCGTCACCAAGCCAATGAACGACGTCCCAGCCTAGCATGTCGTTCTCTAAACACTCAGATGACAGTGCCTCGGCGGTATCGTCGAGTGCCTTCAGAACTGATGAAACACTCGATTGCTGGACCATCGGTATCGCTTCGGGCTGCAGGATAACGGCCGAAGCGATGTCTCGACCAGGCGAATCGTCCTCGATAGCTTCACGTAGGCTGTGAACAGCTCTGACGTAGTCGATGAGCCAGATGGGAAGTTTTGTGGAAGCCTTTATAGGCATAATCAATATAATGCCGCCGATTACGCTCCTGACTTCTGCTGCTGCTGCTGACAACATCTGCTCCTGCCATTCGTCGAGCGTTGTGCCGTCCTCTCCATTAGACTGTGTTCCTGCCGTCCCATCGCCCTCTTCCCTCCTGCCTTCGTTCGCCTTGTTGCCATCCGCCAACAAATCCGGCAATTCGTCACACCAGAGGCTCACGTCCTTAGTGTAGTATTTTGTGCGCAACCTGATTGGGACATGACTGGTGTAGCCGGCGAAATTTTCCACGTTCTCTGATGGTGCAGTCGCTGTGAGATATTTCAAGACTGGTGGAAATGCCGATGGAGTGGACTTTGATGCGTTGGCAGGTGATAGAATCAGTAGCCTGAGCTGAGACAGTGACGCTTCGGCGGGCGCCATGCTCCAGCTGCAGGGCGTGCGATCATCTACAACTTTGCCAACGCTACCCGATGTCACTGAAGCAGAGGAAGTGTCACATGTGTTGAGGTAGGCAGTTCAGACGATGTATTTATGAATCTCAACCTTGGAAACTACTTGAAGTCCAGCAGTGCTTGGCACTTTCAATCAGTACCAGCATTATGTAAGCTAGGTACGCCTTGGTCTGCGATGATCAGAATGATCAGCCCAGCATGACATCTTCTGATCGAGCCCGTTGTCCATCGCTTCATGATGAGATCGTTGGCCTCCCAGGCTCGCTGTCTCGGAATCACCTTGTGCACCATAATGCACCCGTGGCTTGTATTGGGCCACCTATCAACGCTGCTCTGAAACCTCTGACGGTGGCGTTTCCACTTTCGTATTTAATGGACGGCTTCGTGTATCGGCAGAGATAAACCCCGCCTGCACGACCGTTGCTCAATGACCAGGTTGGAGTTCCGTGCCGAATCGTCGTTGGCCGCGCGTGACCCTAGCTTTGGGGTATCCCATAGACCGCCAATCTTCTGATAAAGTCACTTCATTGGCAAGCCGTCGTTTCTCAGCCTCGTCGACCAGCTCTCGCTCTGTTGACTGTCGCTCGTCCTCTTGCCAGACCGACACCACGACCTCTTGTCCCTCTGCTCTTGAACATAGGCGCATTTCGTAGCATGTCTGGCACGATGAAAAATCGAACGTGGCTCCCTCGTATGTATACCTGGTCAAGATGTGATACTCTGCCGTCCCTCGCTGTCGCTGTGATGTCTTTGAGCTGCACGTTCATATTGTCTTCGGCTGCCTTGAGGTTAGCATCTGTAGTACACGCTTTTCATGAGGACCATACCTTCCAAAAGCTTGCCGCGATACACCTGGCCCGATGTGAGTTCGAGAGTGACAACATGGCCCTGTAGCAATTAGCGATGGTCTCCCCGAGCGACTGCGGCGCGAGATCTGGGACGGTACTCACTTGCGCTTCATTCAAAAGTTTGATTGGAATACCGATGGTCGACGTGAGCTTGCCCATGTTGAGACTCTTTGTCGCCTTGTCGGTCTTCTTTCACTGGCGGGGTTTGATCTATACTCGGAGGATTCCAAGGCGGTGCGCAATTTGGTGGAAGGACATATGGCAGAGGCTTGAAGTTTGAGTGAACAGCAACAGAAATTCCCCAGGTGGGACGCAAAGTCCGCCTATCTCCGCGACGCGTGCCTTCGATCGCCGTGACTTTGGGACGCAACAGCCATTAACCTCGAGGTCATGAGCACAGAGGCGATGCCACTATTTTCAAATCTGCCCGCTCTGCGCTTGACGCTTGCCTACGTGTTGACAGAGCCTTCGTCACTATTGCCACATTACACAATTCCAACCCTGCTACAGTTGCCTATTCCTGTGAGTACAGTACTTGGCACATCGTCAAGGAAGCCTACGATCAAGGCGCTTGTGCTCGACAAGGATAACACGATCTGTGCGCCGGAGACAGCCATTGTGCATTCAGCATATCGGAAGAAGATCGAAGAAATCAAGCTAGTCCTGAATTCTCGGGCAGATCCCACAGCATTCTCATCGTTTCAAATACAGCTGGCAGCACTCCTGCTGCTAAGCATGAGACAGAGGCAAAGAAGCTCGAAACCGAGCTAGGACTGCCAGTCTTACGCCAACAACCTGGCCGGAAGAAGCCACTGTGCGGTCCAGATGTTCTGCAGTATTTCCGAGAGAATGGCGTGACGGATGACCCAGCAGAGATAGTATTTGTTGGCGACCGGCTGGCCACTGATGTCATGGTTGCTCGAGAGATGGGCAGCTGGAGTATCTGGTGTCGCGATGGATGGCGATCGCCCGAAGCGCCACAGCAAGACCACAGAGGTGTCTTTGCCCGGATCGAGAGCTCGTTTGAGAGCGTGATGAGAGAGCGTCTTGGCAAAGCAGCACCTCCGCCTACTGCTCGAACAAGGACGACATGATCGGAGTTCACCAACCGTTTGTCTTCGAGTGTTAGACTGTTGCTGTCCCGGATCGCCCTGTTGGACCTGGGCGATAGTGGAAGCTTCAATACTCTGAACTTTCTGCAATTGGTATTGGGTTTGGCCCAACACTGCTGCGGATCGAAGAAAGTCACCATCTGCTACCGTCTAATGTTGAACGTAGCATGACCATTACAATAACGCAACTCAGCCCATACATAAGCAGGCTTCGCACTCAATGCGTTGAGGGCGAAGTGTGGCCAAGCACTGATCTGTATCACTTGTGGCAGAGTGAGACTTGTCAGATTGCAATTGTTTGTTTGTACGATGACCTATTCCGTCAGAGCGCATGTACACACCAATACTGCGTCACGGCGTCACTCCTAAGCATTATAGCTGCTTCACGTGGTGGACTGCGATCAACCAAGAACCCGACGTGTCCTTGTTCAACGCCTCGCCATCTTCTCTCCAACGTTCTTCTCTTCATCTTCGCATCTCGACACAATGCGATCTAGACGAGTCTCAGCTTCGTACCCCGGACCCGAGCGGCCTCTGCAACACCCGATACCAGACTTCGCTTAGCGACAGTTTTTGAAGCCTGCTTCCTTCTATGGCTCGCTCATCAGTACGCCCTGCCATATACAGCGATGCCCCTGCCAGCGATTCCGAGGCTGATCGCGCCACATGTACCAGTGCCGGCGGCGCCGCTGCAAGCGGTACAATTAGTCTCTGCCGAGGAATCGCCTGTGATGGCTGTTCCGCAGAAACAAGAAATTGAGCCTGTGACGCCTGTGTTCACCAGTCCGAAGAAGTTCTGTCCGCCTCGAGCTATGCAGAGCGTAGCGCATTGCTTAGCCGCTGGAGTCGCCACTGAGTTTGACAGTGATGAGCCAGTGTAACCTGCAGAGCCTGTATCGAGGCCATATGATCCTGTGAGGGAGATTCCGATGAGGGAGGTTTGCGCAAAGCATCCGGTCTGCCACATCAGTCAGCTGAGGGTCCTGGTCGACCTAGAATAAGGGAGATTGAGCGAGCCAGTGGTTGGTTGCAGGACTTGTCGTTCGCTTTGACGACAAGGCACAGCATTATAGCACCTGGGCCAAAATCTCTACGCGCATCTTGGGATGATGATGGCAGTCTCGCCCAACTTACATAAGCAAATGCGACGCTTGTGGCGGCAGCGCCCTGCTCGGATCAGCAAAGAGTACTCATGAACGACAGAATTCGACATACCGGAGGACCACTCGGTCCACTTGGTCCACTTGGTCCACTTGGTCCAGCTACTCCCGTGGCGCCTTGAGCTCCTTGTGGCCCAGATGGGCCCTGTCTTCGTCAGCGAAGGTTCATCGTCCTGTCGAGGCATGACACTCACCGCAGGACCACTTGGGCCAGCCACTCCCTGGATACCCTGGCTGCCTTGAATGC
Source organism: Cyphellophora attinorum (assembly GCF_001299255.1). Lineage (NCBI taxonomy): Eukaryota > Fungi > Ascomycota > Eurotiomycetes > Chaetothyriales > Cyphellophoraceae > Cyphellophora > Cyphellophora attinorum. The sequence goes on from NW_017253267.1 coordinate 235,487, forward strand.
CTTGAGGCCCAGCAGGACCGCTAGGACCAGCCACACCCTGAGGTCCCGAAGGGCCGCTCGGTCCGGCTACTCCCTGAATTCCCTGACTTCCTTGGGGTCCTGCAGGTCCGCTGGGACCGGCAACTCCCTGAACTCCCTGACTTTTGAGGGTCCTGCAGGGCCACTGGGACCGGCGACTCCCTGGACTCCCTGGACTCCCTGGCTTCGATAGTGTGAGGTCTGAAGGTGTCACCAGCAAGTTTGGAGTACACGACCGCGACTCTGTTCGTCTCTCCGTCGCTCATTTGTCGAACCGCAGTTA